>NC_134797.1:60851099-60858599 GCF_046742065.1 Oratosquilla oratoria
TTCAACATGCAAAAATTGCCCATTCAATGATTTAACTAAAACTCTGTTTTGAGAATGGTTCCCAATATCTCAGCATCTGTCAGCACCTTGAGTGTGAAAACTGTCCAGTTAAATTGTTTAACAATTCATGTCTTTGAGGGAAGCTCTCACAGTCATGGTATCTTGCTTGTCTCAGTTAGGAGACCCTGCTCATAGGTTACATGCTAGTTATCTACCTTTTAATACCCCTTCCATTGTTCATGCTAACCAAGTACAAAGCAGCACAGCTACAATACATGAGATTTCTATCAAATTCAGTGTTTCTGCCAGAAGAGAGTGATTTGGGTGCTAAGTGCCTTTGAAGAATTACAGGGTATTACTGATATGATTTTGTACCAAAGCAATTCAAGGCATGTTACTAACCTTACACATGGTCATCTACTCCAAATATATAGGTATATGGTACATTTCTTTGATGTTGATCTTCCTCATGGGGTTATCTTCACAAAAGACAACCCTAAGTAGAGAAGACAAAGGAAACACCCACAGGACTTATAGTTTTGAATGTTTTGAATGGGGTCAGCATGAGAATGGAGTAACACAATGACATATGATTCCCATTAATGATGATGATGATGACCAGAATTAAATTGTCATTTTGCTCAATTTCCTGACATGTATTGATGTTCAGCTTCATTTCATACCCTGATCATAGCGGGGTACATAATGTATACTACTTCTACATTTCTTTTTTGTTCCTGGTTATAATTCTCATATTTGCCTCCATCTAATCTTTTTATAGCTGGGGCAAATTGAGCTGTTTAGGATAGGATCGGCATGAGAATGGAGCAATGCACCCTTGGCATATGTTCCCCATTGATGATGATGATGATGATAATGATGATGATGATGACCATAATTAAATTGTCATTTTGTTTAATCATTTTTTGACTCGTCTTGATGTTTAGATTCACTTCTTTTTTCTTCCTAATTATAATTCTCATATTTGCCTTCATCAAATCTTCTACCATTATCATTTCATCAAGCTATGTTATTCTTTGCTACCATCATCACTCCACTGCCTGTTTTATATTTTCTGTCCCATTTCCAGTCTGTATTTCCCATTTCCCAATTGGATATCAACATTATTTGGTGACTTGGTCTCTACTAAGTACAACTATCAGGTTCACTTACCTTTAAGTATCATTGATCTCTAACCTGGTAGATAATGAACTATCTACATTCTAAATATATTAACTAGAATACATATATTACAGAAACCAAGTAAAAACAGCAGTAAATATTGAAGGGATTAAAATTTATCTTACTTCTGTAAAGCACAAACAGATATGAAAATGTTATGAATGTTATCATTACTTTTGTCATGTTTACTTTCATGGTTTTAAAACCATGAAAGTAAACATGACAAAAGTAATGATAAAAAAAGATACCTTTCAGTTTTTCTTTTTCTTCCTCTGTGAGTTGATTGGTAACCAAAGAGAAATAGAGGCCATCTTTTGCCATGAGAGACTTATGGTTACCCATTTCTTTAATCTTCCCATCTTGAAAAACAACAATCACATCTGCATTTCTAATTGTTGAGAGTCGATGCGCCACAACCACAGTAGTTCTTCCTTTCCGTGCCTTTAGAGATAAAGCAATAGAGAAAATTATGGTCTCCTAAAGACATACTTAAAAAAAAAAAGAAAAAAAAAAAAAATTGCTGGTCCACAATTATAAATGATGCCATTCAAAGATATAGTTTACAACAGTTTCTACTCTGTGTATCTGAACACGTGGCAGAAAATAACAAAGGTAAAAGGCCAACAGAGGGCTTAGAATATGGACGGCAGGGAGATGACCCTGTCATCCGCTTCAGATGACCACCACTAGCAGGTAACCACAATCAGTCCCCCGTAAGGCAATGATGACCTAAGTGACACACAAAAGACACACATACAAATGACACTTTTCCCAGAAAAGGTTTCTGGTAAACAAGAAGCATGTTTCCAAAAGAACTTTATCAAGCCACTGTAGTCTCACTGCAACTATGTACACTAACTTGAAAATTATGTATGATACACTATGTACTTGTAAGTCTCATTACAGTTCTGCAAAGCAAAATTTTCTTTTACCTCTTACGCTGGTGAGAACATTTTCCATTATATAAATTCAATTCTATTTAAAACATATCCAACAATAAGGTATATGACAAGTATAGATAATATAGCAAAGAATATTTTACAGACCTTATCAAGTGCAGTCTGGACAACAGCCTCACTTTGGTTGTCAAGAGCAGAGGTGGCCTCATCCAACAGTAAAATGCGAGGTTCTTTGATGATGGCACGTGCAATTGCAATACGCTGTTTCTGGCCTCCTGACATTTGTGCTCCCCTCTCTCCTACTTCAGTGTCATATTGCTAAAGAGGAATATGAATGTCTTAGTATAAAATCCATTAGTTTATGTGATACATATAAAGAAATTAATGTGATTAGACTGAAACAACCACAATTTCAACAAAGTCCACTTTCTAAACCTTTCCAAATCATTGGTGTTCCTCACTTGTCTGTGTACCAAAAAGAGGTTCCTAAGGAATGCCAGCACCCTCATGATCAATCCACTTAAGGCAAAGTGGTGTCACAGCTATCTTAATACATACATACATACATATACCAAAGGCTTTTTCCCCCTTATAAGGGAAGTAGCCAAAAACAAAGGCATAAAAACACTCCCACCCATTTCATCCCTAACATACTCCACTCCCATCCACTCTCTTCCCTCCCTCTTATCTTGGCACCTCCAGGATGATGGTTTATACAATTGTTGGACGAAGAATAGAAAGGATAAACAGGGTGGCGAAGTACTAATTTTGAATAATAAAGATTTAAATGTAACAAAAATAACTGAAGGAGAAAATTATGTAGAATCAATTATGATACAAGTTGAAAGCAAATATATAAAGAGTAGAAAATTTATAGACAGAAAGTGATCATTCAAAAATATTAGACGATACAAAATCAAATTCACTAATATACTGAAGGACAGAGGAAATATAGTAATTATGGGTGACTTTAATTCAAAAGAAATATGTTGGGAGGAAATGACAGTGAAGGGTGGAGAAAAACTCTGGGGCAACGTCCTGTTCGACATGACCATCGAATACACAATGATTAAGTGGATAAGGGAAAATACCAGATACAGAGGTAGTGAAGAATCATCAGGGCTGAATTTATTACTTACGACAGAGCCTGAAATTGTCGACAAAATTGATTACAAAACTCCGATAGGAAAGAGTGACCATGTACTTATAGAATTTGAGTTGAAAGAGCAAATGGATCAAAGCAAAAATGAAAAACATAGCATAGGAAGACTAATGTACAACAAAACAAATTCCAAGAAACTCAAAAAATTCTTTCGCAACCCGAACTGGGAAAAATTCCTAAATGAAGAAACGGATGGAAGAGAAATGGAATATACTGAAGGAAATTTATAATGAGGGAGTGAATAAATACGTACCATAACAAAAAAAAGGAAAGAACATACATAGCTGGTGCAACAAAAAATGTAGTGAGGCTAAGGATAAAAGAGACAAAGCTGGGAAGAAATGGATAAAACAAGAAAACAGGCAAATGGCTAATGTACATCAAACTAAGATATGATTATGTAAAAATACGCAGAGATGAAAAGAGAAACTACGAAAAAAAATAATAGAAAAATGCAAGGAAGAACCCAAACTATCTTACAGGTATGTAAATGGCAAACTGAAGAATAAACAAGAAATAGAAAACCTATGCCAGGGTAAATACAAATATACAGAAGAACTGGAAATGGCTGAAATTATGAACAACCACTTCAAATCAGTATTCACAATAGAAAACTCACCTAACTGTGAAGAAATAGAGAGAGAGATATCCCCCTCAATGAAAGAAATACCGTATATTTCCACATATAAGATGACCCTAAAATCCAAAAATTCACCCCTTAAATTGGGGGTCGTCTTATACGACCATTATAAAAATCAGACCTTGAATTCTACATGAGATGACTTGGTAGGCTAGCCTGACGATAACAACCGATACACAGGAAATGATTCACATTATGATAAGAACTGGTAATAAAGGTAATCATACCATATTTACCTTATATATTATTGGCATATCTTTATAGTAAATGGCAATTGTTAATAAATTCGAGGAATAATTCTATATTAATGAAATTACGGTACTTTTAACTACTCTATGTAAACACATTTAACACAGCTGAAAAAATTTAAACATCGAGCACTGGTTGCGTTCATAGCAACCTTTTTCTTTCGCTAACTTTTCAGTAATTTTTAAGACTGAAAATAACAATTTTGGATTACAGTACATAAAACGTTTATCGATAAAAAATATATTACAGTAGTTGAACCAGGAGTGTAAACAAATAATTTTTGTTAGTTGACGTGTGTTCTCAGAAAATCATGATAGATGATTGCTTTGTTATTTCATTTATTTTGAATTTATAAGGATACAGTAAGTAATTTATCTGGTATAAGGATACAGTTAAGTAATGAGAAAGAAAAGGGAAAAAGCAGAAAAAACAGCTGATAAACGTAATAAAAACAATTATTTTTGTACGGTAGGTTTGATACACTGATGCTTTTGTAATTTAGCAGTCGTCTTATACTACCGATATGAGATAAATTCATAAAAATTTGCTCTAATTTTGTACCTCGTCTTATACAAAGGTCTTATACACGGAAATATACGGTAATTGTAACACAGAAGGAAATCAGCAACCAAATCAAAACTCTTGATGTCAGAAAATCACATGGTTCAGACAGAATTGCAAATTGGATACTGAAAGAATGCATGGAGGAATTAACAGATAAAATATACAATATAATTAAATTCTCACTTCAAGAAGGAAAGGTGTCACAGGACTGGAAGATCCATCAAATTACAGACCGGTCTCCCTGACAGGCACAGTAGCAAAAATTTGTGAAAAGGTCATCAAAAATAGATGGGTTAAACATTTGGAAGAAAAACTATACTGAATCCAAATCAATTTGGATTCAGACAAGGAAGATCATGTACAACAAACTTGATCTGCTTCTATTCGAGATTAATAGATATAATACAAGAGAAAGATAGTTGGGCAAACTGTGCCTTTCTGGACCTACAAAAGGCATTTGATAAGGTGCCACACAAGAAACTAATAAGGAAAATAGAGTCAATAGGCAGCATCAGAGGAAAATTATTGGAATGGATGAAAGACTTCCTGACTGGAAGGAAAATGAGAGTAGATATTAAACATAAATTCTCAAATTGGGAAGAAATGGTAAGTGGAGTCCTGCAGGGATCAGTACTGGCCCTGATCATGTTTGCCATATACATAAATGACATGGATGAAGGAGTTGAGTGTTATATGAATATCTTTGCAGGCGACGCAAAAGTACTAAAGAAAGTAAGAATGGAGGAGGATTGCAACTCATTACAACAGGACTTGCACAAGATCTGGAAATGGACTCAAAAGTGGGAAGAGAAATTCAATATCAAGAAATGCAGTATAATGGAATCTAGAAAAAGTAAAAACAGAATATCAAAAGATTATAAAATTAGTGAAGAAAGAGTAAACTCAGAAAAAGACCTTGGAGTGATGATCACCAAAGACATGACACCAGACAAACATATTAATAAGGTGGTTGGAGAAGCCTACAATTTGTTGAGGTCAATAAAAGTGGCATTTGTCTATTTGGATGAGGAAATTATCAAAACATTTCTAACTACACTAATAAGACCAAAACTCGAGTATGCAGCAACACTATGGACACCCAGTACCAAAAAGAATATTAAAAAAATAGAAAGAATACAAAGAGCAACAACAAAACTGGCACCAGCTCTTTCCAAAATGACATATGAACAAAGACTGTCCAAATTAGAATTACCAACTCTGGAACAAAAAAGGGAAAGAGGAGACCGACTAACTATCTGTAGAATTATGAAAGGAATGGAAATCTTAGATAAAAATGATTTGTTGAAATGGGACAATAGAAAAACAAGAGGACACGAAAAGAAACTAAAAAAAGATAATTACAGAAGAGATCTGAAAAAAAAAAAAAAAAAAAAAATAGCTTCCCTCAGAGTGATAGATACCTGGAACAAATTAGAAAAAGAAACAGTGTGTGCAAACACTATTCAAGATTTTAAGAAAAAACTTGATGCGGAAAGATACAAAGACAGGTCACCACGAGCATAGCTCCCTTCCCATATAAAACAACTAGGTAAATACTAGGTAAATACTGCCCTGGGTCAGAAGCAGTGTCACAAGACACAGCACATCCACAGCAAGGCCACTTCATTAAAACAGTGACCCCCTCTCTGTCCCCTCATGCAGAAAAGGAGAAGATGGGGAGAAATCCCTTCAGGCTGTGTTAATTTATTTCTCACACATACTCCCTCACTCCCCATCCCCCACCCACTCTCCCTCATGCATTACAGCATCATCCATACACAACCATTCTCCATTCACTCCTACCTTCTGTCCTCTCCCATCCTTCCTCAACAGACATTCCCCTCTTTCCCTATGCCCCTTTTACCCCATCCATCCATCTCATCCAAGGTCGACCCCTCATATTCACTCCTTCCACCTCTGCCTTCCACACCTCTTTTACTAGTCTCTCTTCACTCATTCTTTCCATGTGTCCAAACCATCCTAATACTTTTTCATCAACCCTATTTCCTAAATCCCTTTTACCCCATCCATCCATCTCATCCTAGGTCGACCCTTCATGTGCAGTCCTTCCACCTCTGCCTTCCACACCTGTTTTATTAGTCTTTCTTCATTCATTCTTTCCATGTGTCCAAACCATCCCAATACTTTTTCACCAACCCTATCTCCCAACTCCTTTTCCACCCCTGTTCTCCTCCTCTCCTCCTCATTTCTCACTCTATCCAGTCTAGTAACCCTTATCATAATTCTCAGGCAGCACTTCATCTCAAACACATTCAAACTCCTTCTCTCTTCCTCTTTTATGTTCCATGTTTCTGCCCCATACAGTGCTGTTGGCACAATCACTCCTTCATACAATCTCCTCTTAGCATCCATTCCCAAATGTCTATTTCTCATTTCTCTTTTTAATCCAAGGCATTTACTCATTTCTCTCAATCTACATTCTACCTATACCTCCATTCCTCCCTTTCCCACAACATTTGCACCCAAGTATCTAAAACTATCCACTTTCTCTAGTCTCTCTCCCTTAATACTCACTTCCAGTCTCCTGCCACTTTCTCCCCTAGTACATCTCATCACGTTACTTTTACCCACATTTATCTTCAACTTCCTTCTTTTGCACATCTTCCCAAACTCTGTCACCAACTTCCTCAATCCCTCTTCTGATCCTGCTACAAGCGCAGTGCCATCAACAAACAACAGCTGGCTTATCTCCTGCTTTTCTCCATTTTCTTTAACCATCTCCAATCCTTGATCCACTACCCTTGCATTAACCTCTTGCACCACCCCATCCATGTATAAATTGA
>NC_134797.1:60863599-60886099 GCF_046742065.1 Oratosquilla oratoria
AAAATATTTGGTATCATGTATAACACATCAGTAATGTTCACATCATACACATACATTATACAGACATGCATACATGCCTTAACATCTTCAGAACAATCACTAGTACAAGCTTCAAATAAAATCAAAACACCAACAAACTAATATACAAACAGGGCAGAAAGTCCATATTAATCCAGTATGGGCAGTGCCCATCTCAGACACATAATATAACAAACTACAGGTCACACAAAACAAGTTACTATGAATAATCATCAGCTGCACAGACAGTTATAATAGATCACCTACATGTGGAGACCAAATGTCTGTGACTCTGCAAGCATCTTGATATGCACTGCACATAATACATAGCATCCATCAAACAAAATCCACAGTACCCATTACACTCATATCAGACAAACCATAAACACATAGATGCATTAAACACTTCAGAACATTACTACAACACATTACATAGCACTACTCCACCATCAAACAATATCAGAATGAACATAGTATTCACAGATGGACCACAAGATATCCTGGAACCTAAAAATATCCTTGGCTATCATCCACCACCCATACAGAACAGGTAGAGTACACCTAGCCAGACTTTGCTGTGACCATCACACAACATTAAAAAAATACCAACACAATGGATGACACATGCCCACACTGCCAGGCTGCTTCAAATACAGTATAGTCACATATATACTCAAAGAATGCACATTACTGGTAATACACATATATGAACACATGTTTCAGGTGGGGAACCACTGGCAGGAATCTATGGAGGCAATTGCTTCAGTGCCCTTCCCCACAGATACTATGGGCAACCCAACAACATCTATCAAATTATTTAAGATGTACAGCTTTTATTCTACTCCAGTTCTTAAAACTGAAATTCCTATCTTTCAAAAAGTCAAGTAATGAAAACATTCCAATTTCTTATTGACTTTTCAACTGAATCAGCATCTTTCACTGCCACAATATGCTACTTGCAATATCAATTACATATAAGCCACCATCAAATATTGATGGAAAAATTTACTTAAAAAGACTAACCTTGCCCTTTAATGGATCATAAAAGCGCTGGATTAATTGAATACATGTTGATTTCCCACAACCTGATGGTCCAACCAGAGCTATAGTTTGACCAGGCTGAATCTTCAAATTCAGACCTTTCAAAATTTTTACATCTGGTCTTGAAGGATAATTGAAGTAAACATCCTCGAATTCTGTAATTATACAAAATTTGAAAGTATTAATTGCATTACACTTTACCTATATATGATTAAGTGTTATGAGAAATAGGCAACTGGGAATGGATGCAAAGAGCAGATTTATGAAAGGGTAATTGTATGGACAGCATAGTATGGGGCAGACACTTGGAATTTAAGAGAGGCAGAGAGAAAAATTTGTATAGAGTGAGAAATGAGGAGGTGAGGGGGAAAGTGGGAGTAGAAAAGGAGATGGCAGATAAGACTGACAAAAAATTATTGGGATGATTTGGACACATGAAAAGAATGAGTGATGAAAGATTAGTAAAAGAGGTGTGGAAGGCAGAGGTGGAGGGAGTGAACTTGAAGGGACAACCAAGGATAAGATGGATGCACGAGGTGAAGGGGGCACTAAGAAAGAGGGGGAATGTCTACTGAGCAAGGCAGAGAGAAGGCAAGAAATAGGGATGAGTGGAGAATGACTGTGTATGGATGATACTGTTATGCAGGGAAGAGAGTGATGGGGGATGGGGGAGTTGAAGGTGCTTATGTATTTACCTTTACCTAGTTGTATTTACCTAGTTGTATTTTGCGGGAAGGGGAGCTATGCTCGTGTTGTCCCGCCTTTGTATCTTGCAGTGTCTAGTTTGTTTTTAAACTCATGAATGGTTTTTGCGCATACTATTTCATTGTCCAGTTTGTTCCAAGTGTCCAAAACTCTATGAGGAAAACTGTTTTTCTTCAGTTCTCTTCTATAGCTATGTTTTTTTATTTTCTTTCCATGTCCTCTTGTGTTTCTTTTGTCCCAGTTAAGTAAATTCTCACTATCGAGTACCTCTGTGCCTTTCATGATTCTGTAGATGGTCAATAGGTCACCTCTCTCTCTTCTTTGCTCCAGTGTCGGTAACTCCAGTTTAGCCAATCTCTCTTCGTATGATAGGTTTGCAAGTGCAGGTGCCATTTTTGTAGCTGCTCTTTGGATTCTTTCTATTTTCTTTATATTCTTTTTGGTACTGGGGGACCACAATGTCGCTGCATACTCTAATCTAGGCCTTATCAATGTAACCAATATTTTTTTCATCATGTCTTCGTCCAAGTATGTAAACGCCACTTTTATTGATCTTAGCAAGTTGTAAGTCTCCCCGACAATTTTGTTAATCTGTATATCATAGGACAAGTCGTTCGTGATAATTACTCCCAAATCTTTTTCGGATCCTACTTTCTTTACTTCTTTGGTTCCAATTGTATATTTTCCTGATATTCTGTTTTTGCTTTTTCCAAACTCCATTATGCTACACTTCTTCGTATTAAAGTCCACTTCCCATTTCTGACTCCAGTTCCATACCCTATTTAGGTCTTCTTGCAGTGCTTCACAGTCCTCATCAGTTTCTATTTTCCTTAGCAGTTTGGCGTCATCGGCAAAGAAGCTCATGTAGCAGTTCACGTCTTCATCCATGTCATTCATATAGATAGCAAACATTATTGGTGCCAGCACAGATCCTTGCGGTACTCCACTGATCACCTCTTTCCAGTCTGAATATTTTTCTCTGAGCACTACTCTCATCTTTCTACCAGTCAGAAAGTCCTCTATCCATTTTAGTAGGTTTCCCTGTATTCCTCCTATGTGTTCCAGTTTTTTTAGTAGTTTTCTGTGTGGTACTTTGTCAAAGGCTTTTTGCAAGTCTAGGAATGCACAATCAGCCCATCCATTTCTTTCTTGCACTATGTCTATTAGTCTTGAGTAAAAGCATATTAAGTTTGTGGAGCATGATCTTCCTTGTCTGAATCCGAATTGTCTTGGGTTTAATATGTCATTGTCTTCCAGATGTTTTACCCATCTATTCTTGATTATTTTCTCACAAATTTTGGCAATGGTGCTTGTTAGTGATACTGGCCTATAGTTGGTGGGTTCTTCTTTGTTTCCTCCTTTGTGTATTGGTACAATGTTAGCGTTTTTCCAGTCCTCGGGTATCTTTCCTTCTTTGAGTGAGCTGTTTATTAAGATGTGTATTTTGTCTGTTAGTTCTTCTTTGCACTCCTTTAGAATCCAATTTGCAATACCGTCCGGGCCATGTGATTTTCTGACATCCAGCCTTGATAAATGTTCTGATATTTCCTTTAGTGATGCTGTAAACTCATTCATGAGGGGAGATTTCTTGTTTTTGTCTATGTCACAATTCGGTATTTTCTCTCTGGTGAAAACAGATTTAAAGTGATTGTTCATGACTTCGGCCATCTCTAAATCTTCTGTGTATTCTATGTTTCCTTGGCATAGTTTCACCAATTCCTGTTTGTTTTTGAGTTTACCATTCACATACCGATAGAATAGTTTGGGTTGCTCTTTGCATTTGTCTATAATATCCTTCTCATGGTTCCTTTTCTCCTCTCTTCTCACATTAACATACTCATTTCTATAGTTAACATAAATTTGCCATTTGCTTTGTTTTTTGTCTTTTCTCCACTTTTTCCAAGCTTTGTCCCTTCTGTCTTTTGCCTCACTGCATCTTTTGTTGAACCAACATTTAATGTACTCTCTCTCTCGCTTTTGTCTTGGTACATGCCTGTTTACCCCTTCATTGTAGTTTTCCATCAATATATTCCATTTCTCTTCCACTGCTGTTTCTTCCCTGTAAAATATTTCCCAGTTTGCATTCCGGAAGAATGTCTTTAGTTTTGTAAAGTCTGTTTTGTTGTACCTCAGTCTTCCTTTCCTATGCTTTTCGTTCCTCTCTATGTCTATTTCTTCCTTTAGTATAGTTTCGATGAGTACATGGTCACTCTTTCCAATTGGTGTCTCATACTGGACTTTATGCACTATTTCAGGCTCTGTTGTAAATATTAGATCTAGTTTCGATGGCTCTTCATTATTTCTGTACCTTGTGTTTTCATGGACCCATTGGGTCATTGTGTACTCCATGGTCATATCTAGCAGTACATTGCCCCACGAGTCATCTCCTCCTTGCACTGTCATGCTGTCCCAACAAATTTCTTTGCAATTGAAGTCCCCCATAACTACCAGATTACCCTTACCCATTAATATCTCATTGAGTGATTTTCTTGTGTCATCTAGCATTTTTTTATGTTCAATTTCTTTCCAAGCGCTTGTTTTTGGAGGCACATAAGTCACCACAAACTTTCTACTTTTCATATTCTTGCCTTCGACTTTTATCATGATCAATTCAGCATTACCTTTGCCCTCTGCAATTTTTGTCACCTTTAGGTCTTTCTTGGCCAAGAACATGATTCCCCCTCCCTGTTTCTTGTCCCTGTTTTTTATCCAGTAGTTGTATAAACCTTGTCCGATAACAGTGGATGGTATTTCACCTCTTAGTTTAGTCTCTACAATTCCCATTATGTCTGGTTTTGCTTCTAACAGATAATCATTGAGTTCGTTCAGTCCCGAAATTAGTCCGTCAATGTTGGTATAGGCCACTTTTAATTTTCTTCCTTCTCCCTGGTTTCTTCTTCCCTTGTTTTGTTCGTTTTGAAGCGCCATTGTCTTAATCTCAAGTCTATTACTCTCCACTGGAATTCTTTGCATTCTGTCTCTGATCTTTTCAAGTTTTTTTCCTTTGCTTCTTCTCTTAGCGCCCTTTCTTTTTCTAATTCCTCAGTACTCATTTCTCTTTTTATCCATATCTTATTGTATTTTTCACTCTTTGCCAAGTTACCTACTTTTTCAAATATGTCTTCTACTACCACTTGTGACCTTAGTTTTATCTTTAGAGGTCGATTCCTATCCTTAGTATAGCGACCAATTCTGTAAGTCTCTTCTAAGTCTGTGCCTGAATCACTATCTCCCCCCTGAATTTCATTAAGGATTTCTACTGCTGTCTCTTTTTCTTCTTTTTCTCTCATGTACCTCGCCAATCCTTGTTTTTCTTTAAGCCCATAAACCACAATACATTTCTTCCTATCTACTGTGTCCCTGACCCAATTTGCTTTTTCGTTAATCACTTGAATGATTGTGTCTTTTGCATTATCTTGCATTTGCTGCTTGACTATTTCTTTGAAAGCAATTTCTTTATTTTCAATATTTTCTTTCCACTTCTTAATTTCCTGGATACTGTCCCCACCTAAGTTTTCTTCGATCTTTTGTGTCAATTCTTGGAATTTGTTGTTCACTTCCTGCTTTAGATTTTCGCTATTATTATCATTAGTTTTCTTCTTTTCATTATCATTCTTCAGTTCATTTATGTCTCTTTTCATTTCTTTAATTTCGTTTGTAAGATCCAAGTTAGCTTTTTTCAGGTCAGAAATTTCATGGTTAGTCTTAGATAAACAATCAATTAAACCAATGACCTCTTTTCTTAAGTCCATGATTTCATTTTCCCACCGAGTCCTATTTTTGCTCATCTCTCTCTCTATCTCTAATAATCTACTTAAGTTCTTTCTTTCGTACTTACCAAACCCTAAGAAATCATTGTCGTAACACGTGGTGCTTTGTTTATTGTTTACATCGCGGTTCAGTGGATTGCCTCCAGATGGCTCTGATTCGCAACTGGCTTTCGAGTCGTTTTCATTCATTTTTGCTAATTTCGAGTTAACACAATTAACTAGCACTGCATAGATACCATTTCGGGCACTCACGTTCACTCCCCACCCCTACAGTACAAACCAGGTTTTCCTTTTTCGTCGTAAATCCTCTTCTTCTTGGTCGCGCGACGACGAGTGGTGTTGCTTCGATGTGTGTGAATGATATTTTGAAAGAGCCCAAAGGGATTTATACTGTGAATATTTTACTTGGAATAATGTATGCATTGTAGTAATGCAAAAATGTTGCAATGCTGTTTTTGTTGTGATATGCACAAAATGAGTCTCTCTTGTACATGCTTTTGTAATCCATAGTTCATCTGAAATATGCCTCTGCATCTTGCACCCATGTTCCATATCTATCTATATAATCAGGAAATATTCAAAAGACCAAAAACTACCAATAAATAGAAATGAGTTAGAATATGCATACATACCAATAAAACCTTTGACTTCATTTAGTTTCTTGCCCTCCTGGCTTGTAGGATCAATTTCAGAAGGACGTTCAATAATGTCATAGATAGTGGCTGCAGCACCTCTGGCTACACTAAAAGCTTCAGCATAAGGTGCTGCCTGACCCATATTCATAGCCCCCATCAATACACTGAAAAATACCTATAACAAATTCAAAGTAAGTTTAACCACCTAATATATATCTTAATGGTAAAATACATAGAAAATATGTGTAAAAATACTTAGGATGGCAAAAGAAAACAAAATACCTATTTCCTATATATATAATCTGATACATATATTGAATATCAATGTAGAAATAAATTAAAATTCTACCATAATGTGTAGCCATCCAGCCCAATACAATTCTCAAATATTTCATGCTCTCTCATACAGAAACAGATCCTATTCTTCCTTACAATAAGAATATCTATGGAACATATTCAACCTTATTTCAATATGTAGAAACTATATGAAGTTAATAAAAAAAAGATAGTAAGCACTCTATGCAAAGGAAGCTGCTATCATTAAACTTACAATGATGAGTTTTGCTGGGTCATAGTTCTTAGTGGGGTTAGGAGGGCGGGAGTCCAAAATGAGTTGCGTTCCATACCAGAAGGCTAGAGCATATGCAGCATAGATGATAAGCCACATGAAAGCCATTCCCACACCAGTTACCAGCCCTCTCCTGATTCCAGCTTTCTTGGCAAACACTAGATTTTGCTCATACCTGCATATTTCAAAGTATTAGACTTCTCACACAAGCAGAACATGGTTCAAACACATCATAAAACAATGTATAGACAAAATTTCTTGTAGAGTATAAAGTTTTCCTAATACAGCTACTTCTACTACTACTACTACATACGTACAAGCAGTACTTTAACCACTACCACTACACTACCACTTCAACTACCACCACCGCTATTAATATTTTAATATTACTGTGAGAAAATCAAAATTTACCTGTCTACTTCTTTCGATTCACCTCCAAAAGCAGCCACAGTCCTAATAGAAGAAATTACTTCTTCTGCAATGCTACCAGCTTTTGAGTACTCCTCAAGCTCTGATTTTGTAAGTGTTGATTGAGCCTGAAAAAAATCAGTTTTATATTATATATATATATATATATATATATATATATATATATATATATATATATATATATATATATATATATATATATATATATATATATATATATATATAAGGAGAAATAAACTTGTTATAATACACTATTTCTCCTTTACTATACATACATGTATATATATATATATATATATATATATATATATATATATATATATATATATATATTATATACATTATAAGGAGAAATAAACTTGTTGTAATACATTATTTCTCCTTTACTATACATACATTTATAAGTATGTATGCATATAGTGTGTATATATTATATACATATATATATATATATTTCGAATAAAGAAGAATCCTATATTTCAGCTATCAACTGTAGCCCTCTACTGTAGCACTTTCCTGAAGAGGGCTACAGTTGATAGCCAAAATATAGGATTCTTCTTTATTCGAAGTTTATTTTCTCTGACTGTGGGTTCCTGTGTGTCATATATATATATATATATATACACACACACACACCAAGGGCTTTTTCCCCTTATAAGGGAGGTAGCCAAGTCAAAACACGTACCCACTCCCACCCATATATATATACTGTGTGTGTATTTACCTAGTTGTTGTTGTTGTTGTTTTATACGGGAAGGGAGCTATGCATGTAGTGACCCGTCTTTGTGTCTTTCAGCATCAAGTTTGTTCTTAAATTCTTGAATAATATTTCCACACACTGTTGCCTTATCTAATTTATTCCAGGTACAGTATCCACGGCTCTGTGTGGGAAGCTATTCTTTTTCAAATCTCTTCTATAATTATCCTTTTTGAGTCTCTTTTCATGTCCTCTTGTTTTTCTATTATCCCACTTTAAGAAATCATCTCTATCTAGGATTTCCATTCCTTTCATAATTCTATAAATAGTCAGAGGATCTGTTCTTTCTCTTCTTTGTTCCAGAGTTAGTAGTTCCAATTTGGACAAGCTTTGTTATGTCAATTTGGAGAGTGTTGGTGCCATCTTTGTTGTTGCTCTTTGTATTCTTTCTAATTTCTTTATATTTTTTTTAGTACTGGATATCCACAGTGTTCCAGCATACTCCAATTTTGGCCTTATTAGTGTAACTAAATTTTTTTTTACCATTTGTGTATTTACCTAGTTGTATTTTGCAGGAAGGGGAGCTACGCTCGTGGTGTCCTACCTTTGTATCTCGCAGTGTCTAGTTTGCTTTTAAACTCATGCATGGTTTTTCTTCAGATCTCTTCTGTAGCTATGTTTTTTGAATTTCTTTCCATGTCTTCTTGTGCTTCTCCTGTCCCAGTTTAACAAGTCCTCTCTATCAAGTATTTCTGTGCCTTTCATGATTCTGTAGATGGTCAGTAGGTCACCTCTCTTCTTTGCTCCAGAGTCGGTAAATGTAGTTTAGCCAATCTCTCCTCATGTCGCAAGTTTGCGAGTGCAGGTGCCATTTTTGTTGCTGCTCTCTGGATTCTTTCTATTTTCTTCATATTTTTTTTGGTACTGGGTGACCACAATGTCGCCACATATTCTAGTCTAGGCCTTATCAGTGTGACCAATATTTTTTTAATCATTTCTTCGTCCAAATATGTAAATGCCACTTTTATTGATCTTAGCAAGTAGTAGGATTCTCCAACAATTTTGTTTATCTGTTTGTCATAGGACAAATCGTTTGAGATAATTACACCCAAATCTTTTTCGGATCTCTCCTTCTTTACCTCCTTGGTTCCAATTTTATATTGTCCTGATATTCTGTTTTTGCTTTTTCCAAACTCCATTATGCTACACTTCTTAATATTGAAGTCCACCTCCCATTTCTGACTCCAGTTCCATACTTTATTCAGGTCTTCCTGCAGTGATTTGCAATCCTCTTCAGTTTTTACTTTCATTAACAGTTTGGCATCATCAGCAAAGAAGCTCATGTAACATTTCACATCCTCATCCATGTCATTCACATAAATAGCAAACATTATTGGAGCTAGTACAGATCCTTGCGGTACTCCACTGATCACCTCTTTCCAATCTGAATATTTTTCTCTGAGCACTACTCTCATCTTTCTACCAATCAGGAAGTCCTCCATCCATTTTAGTAGGTTCCCTTGTATCCCTCCTATATGTTCAAGTTTCTTTAATAATTTTTTGTGTGGTACTTTGTCAAAAGCTTTTTGTAAGTCCAGGAAGGCACAATCAGCCCATCCATTCCTTTCTTGCACTATGTCTATTAATCTTGAGTAGAAACATATTAAGTTTGTGGTACATGATCTTCCTTGTCTGAACCCAAATTGTCTTGGGTTTATTATATTGTTGTCTTCCAGGTGTTTTACCCATCTATTCTTGATGATTTTCTCACAAATTTTGGCTATAGTGCTTGTTAGTGAGACTGGCCTATAGTTAGTTGGTTCTTGTTTCCTCCTTTATATATTGGTACAATGTTAGCATTTTTCCAGTCTTTTGGTATTTTTCCTTCTTTGAGTGAGCAATTTATTATGTTATGTATTTTGTCTGTTAGTTATTTTTTGCATTCTTTTAGAATCCAATTTGCAATTCAATCTGGGCCATGTAATTTCCTGACGTCAAGGTTTGATAGGTGTTTTAATATTTCTTTTTGTGCTATTGTTATGTCGCTCATGAGGGGAGATCGCCTTTCATTACCTTTGTTCCAATATTGTTTTCTCTCTAGTGAAGACAGAATTAAAGTGATTTTTCATGATTTCGGCCATTTCAAATTCTTCTGTGTTTTCTATATTTCCTTGGCGTAGTTTCACCATTTCTTGCTTGTTTTTAAGTTTACCATTCACATATCGATAGAATAGTTTGAGTTGCTCTTTGTATTTATATATAGTATCCTTTTCATGGTTCCCTTTTTCCTCTCTTCTCACTTTAACATACTCATTTCTATAGTTTGTATAGACTTGCCATTTTCCATGTTTTCTATTTTTTCTCTACCTTTTCCAAGCTCTCTCCCTTCTGTCTTCTGCCTCACTGCATCTTTTGTTGAACCAGCATTTAATGTACACTCTCTCTCACTTTTGTCTTGGTACGTGCTTATTTACCCCTTCATTGTAATTATTCATCAAGATGTTCCATTTCTCTTCCATTTTTGTCTCTTCCATGTAAAATTTTTCCCAGTTTGCATTCTGGAAGAATTTCTTTAGTTTTGCAAAGTCTGTTTTGTTGTACATCAATCTTCCTTTCCTATGCTTTTCATTTCTCTCCATGTATATTTCTTCCTTTAGTTCAGTTTCAATGAATATATGGTCACTCTTTCCAATTGGTGTCTTGTATTGGATTTTATCCACAATTTCAGGTTCTGTTGTAAAAATTAAATCTAGTTTCGACCGCTCTTCGTTGTTTCTGTATCTGGTGTTTTCACTGACCCACTGAGTCATTGTGTATTCCATGGTCATATCTAGTAGTACATACCACACAACAGAACTCTGCTGTATTCCAACACGTCGCCAACAATAATCTCTGCATAAATTGGGGCAAGGCAAAATAATTTTCAAATCATAATGTAGTTATAGAAGGAAAATCATTGAATCTTCCTTAATTAAACAATTCCCAAATTTTAACATTTCAAAAGGACAATGGTCGCCTGATTATATAACCACCTTGGCAGTTAACAAATTACTTCCTTCTATTGTAAAAGCAGATGACTTGCCACAAAGCCCGCGCAACAATATAAACGCTACCTGATATGACATGGCCATGTTCCCTCACTCCACCTCTCTCCTCTGTATATATGTGTTTTCTCTTGTCTTTCTATGCTGATTGAAGAGGATCACAGCAAGTGATTGAAATATACAGAAATCGTTATTTGCTTTCTTTTCTTAAATCCAACCACAGTGGTTTTTAGTGTATATATACATATATACACATACATATATATATATATATATATATATATATATATATATATACTGTATATACAACTTAAGAGGCAGAGGAGAGTTTAAATGTGTTTGAAATGAAGTGTCTGAGAAGTATGGTAGAGGTTACTAGGTTGGACAGAGTGAGAAACAAGGTGAGGAGAGTGAAACAGGAAAGGACAGATAAGGCTAATGAAAGAGTACTGGGATGGTTTGGACACATGGAAAGAATGAGAGAAGAAAGATTAATAAAAGAGGTATGGAATGCAGAGGTGGATGGAGTGAACTTCAGGGAATGACCAGGGATGAGATAAATGGATGGGGGTGAAAGGGACGTTGAACAAGAGGGGAATGTCTGTTGAGCAAGGATGGGAGAGGCAGGAAATAGGGGTGAGTGGAGAACGGCTGTGTACAGATGATACTATGATGCAAGGAAGGTAGAGGGTGGGAGATGGGGGGGGGGGGAGTATAGGGAGTGGTTGTGTGCGAATGATATTTTGATGCAGCCCAAAGGGATTTCTTCCAGTTTTCTCTATTTTTCACATCAGGGGATGAAGAGGGTGGGTTGCCAATTAAATGAAGTGGCCTTACTGTGATTGTGATGTGTTTTGATGCATTGCCCAGGGCAATGGGCAGGAGTCAGAGATGACCCTTTATCCACAAGGAGTTAAGATGAGAGGGAGGAAAGGGTGGTGGATGGGAGTGGAATGGGTTGGAATCAAGTGGAGCGAGAGCTTGCATTTTGACTTGGCTACCTCCCTTGTAAGGGATGGATGGATAATTATTATCATTGTTATTCTTATTAATTTTACATAAATAAATACTTTATTATTGGCAGCGATTAGAAATGAAACTCATAGGCTTACACTTCATAGAATCTAAAGGAAGTAACCCTGTAGAGATGGCTTCAATTAAGGCAAACTGTTACAGGTATAAAGAGGTGTGATGCAACAAGAAGGCTTAGAAGCCAAAATCATACAAATCCAAACTAGATCAATGTGATTTCATATGTAAACTATATGATCCACATGTAACTTACCTTTGCCATAAATCCAGTGGAGATAGCAAGTAGAGGAAATACTGACAGAATGACGAGCGTAAGTTCCCAGCCGTAAATAAAGGCAGTGACGAGAGACGAGAGGAAGATGGTTAGGAAGAAGATAAACATCCCAACTTTTTCTCCAATGCCCTCTTGTAATTTGTTAAGGTCTCTGAAATAGAATGATAATGTAATTATCATGTCATTTGTCAAAATTATTACATAAAGCCCTTAAGTTAAGCAAATAATTTACACGCTTCAATACAACCAAACAACTTCAGTTAAAAAACGAAAATACTGAATTTCTTGGCTGTTCCCTTGAGTGACAATGCAGTGTGCAAATCCGAACTTATGCAAGGAAAACATAATTTGTAAGAGAATAGATACGAAACACACACTTTATGGAAACTAAATTCCTACACGTTGATTGTGAAGGTGTGCAATTGATTACGAAAATAAAGACGAGTTGTTTGGGAAAGGGGATGTCATGTCAACAGTAAAATAGCAAACAACCCAATTAATGTTCACCTTATTTATCTCTTACCGATACAAAATACATTTCCGACCAATAAGTAACTTCTGCGTTAATTATATTTAAAGTGAGAAAAAAAAAATGTGCCGATGGCCGGGTCGGAATGTGCCAACAACCGGATATCAACCATGATTTACCTAATTTTGTTTTGGTTGCGTCGACCAAGTAGTTTGTAGAAAGCTACAAAAATCTGTATAGGGAAGTGTCAATCTGAACCCAGCCTTCAACTCCGCCCCCCAGAGAAATCCCTTTAGAGTATTTTTCCCTGGATTATTTTACTTTTAATAGGACCACATAAGATTATCATTATCCATTACGACATTAATGATAAGTGTTCTGTACACAATCCCCACCTTCCCTAATGTAGGATATCTGTCTCCGTAATGATGATTGATTGATTGATGATGATATAATCAAACAATGATAATAACAATAATAACAACAATAATAATGACAATAATAATGACAATAATGATGATGATTGATAATGATGATTGATGTTGATTGATGATTGATAATGATGATTGATAATGTGACTGATAATGATTGATAATGATTATGATAATGATATATTGGTTATCATATCATAATGACATAATGATATACTATAATGATATAATTATATCATAATGACATGATCATGATATGATTATGATATGATTATATCATTGGTATAATTATGATATTATGATACGATTACGATATGATTATGATATATCATTATGATATATGATTATATGATCATGATATGATTATGATATGATATTATAATATCATTATGATATTATGATATGATCATGATATCATTATGATATTATATCATTATATGATTATGATGTGATTATGATATGATTATATCATTCATATCATTATATTATATCATTATGATATAATTATATCATTATAATATGATATCATTATGGTATCATTATATCATTATATTATATCATCATTATGATATGATTTCATTATAATTTTATGATATTATTTCATTATGTCATTATGATTATCATTTAATGATCATTATGATATCAGTCATTTGATTATCATTATGATGCTACTATAGCGTGAGGTCTACTTCCCGTTAGCACTATAGCGTGAGGGGTGCTACTATAGCGTGAGGTCTACCGCCATATGTCGCCTACCCAGGTGCAGCCTGAGGTCGCGTGATCCGCGTTCCCCCGGTACGCTCCCCTCACCTGTCCAAACATGTGTCCTGCTCAAATATATATATATATATATAAAGTGACCTGTCCACGTGACCTGACCTAACCTCACCTATTTGTGTCATTCTTAGACGATGTACGAAGTGTGTATCGCTAGAATAAATGTATGGAAATATATGATATGTTTATTTTCACATTTCTTCCTTTAATATGAATGTAATTAGAAATCCAGTTATCTAAGTCATTACTAGGATATGTACAAAATATGTGTTTATCGCTAAAATAAATGTATGGAAATGGTAGACCTCACGCGGTGCTACTATAGCATGAGGTCTACCACACTATAGCGTGAGGTCTACCTCCCGTTAGCACTATAGCGTGAGGTCTACCATTTCCATACATTTAGTTTAGCGATAAACACATATTTTGTACATATCCTAGGAATGACTTCGATAGATAATTGGATTTTTAATTACATTCATATTAAAGGAAGAAATGTAAAAATAAACATGTTATCATATATTTCCATATGATAATAATTAATGGATGAATTAGTAAATACATAATAAAAAATACCCCGTCTGGGGTATTGGCAGTATATTATTGTGGCAAAGTAGCATGCAGTTGATATTTAAGGGTCTATATGGGGCGCCCCTACGGACCAGAGCCACACATAATTTTGTCTATGATAGAGAAAAACTCTGTTCATAGAGAAATTATGACACTTTTTATACTACGGCTGTCCCTCCGTTATGCTGCCCCCCCCCCCAACCCCTTGTCGCTGTCCTGTACCATTTCTCTGAGTATTCATTTTCTGTTTTCGCCGACCCTGTGGTGGGGAAAGAGAATACTACCACCAAGTTTTCCCACTTGAGTCGTAAAAGGCGACAAAAAATGGACGGGGGATGGGATTAGGAGTCCTACTACCCGTAGCCCCGAAAGGGGATATTCCTAAAAAACAAAAGGGCATAAGAGGGTCTGGGAGTTTTCTAGCCAGTACCATAAGGTTTGGATCTTTTAATGTACGTGGATGTGGTACAGATGAGAGTAAGAGGGAAGAGACTGGCAGTATGTTTGTGAGAAGAAAGATGGATATGCTGGCTTTGAGTGAAACTAAACTGAAAGGAAAGGGCAACTGAGTTTGAGAGTGTAGCTGGGAGGTACTCAGGAGTGAAGAGGGGACGAGGGAGAGAAGGGGTGGCTATACTAGTAAGTGAAGAGATAAGTAAGCGGGTAGTGGAGTGGAGGGAGGTTTCATCAAGGTTGATGTGGATGAAGGTGAAGCTGGGAAGGGAGATGTGGGTTTTTGTAAGTGCGTATGGACCTGGTAGTGAGAAGAGCGTAGAGAGAAGGGAGGCTTTTTGGGTATATATAAATGAGTGCATAGAGGGATTAGGGAGAATTGTCAATGTAGTTGTATTGGGAGACCTTAATGCCAGGGTAGAAAATGAGCCAATAGACGGAGTGATTGGGAAGTATGGAGTTCCCGGTAAAAAATGAAGTGGAGAAATGATGGTGGAGATGTGTCTTGAAAGAGAATTGATGATAGCTAATACAGTATTTAAGAAGAAAGTCAAGCATAAGTACACATGGGAGAGAGCAGTGGATGGAAGGGTGGCAGATAGAGCGTTAATGGACTATATAGTGGTGACCAGGAGTATGGTAGGAAGAGTTAAGGATGTACATGTTCTAAGGGGAGAGAGTGGGGGAATATCATATCATTTTCTGGTAGAAGGTGAAATGAGAGTGGAGAATAGGTGGAGAAAGAGGAAAAGGACAGAATGTAGGGAGGTACTTAGAGTGAACTGCTTAAATGAGGAAAAAAATGAGAGTGAGTTTATGAAGAAACTGAAAGAGGAGTAGGAGGGAGTAAAGGATAGAGTAGAACTAGGAGTGGAGGAGGAATGGGGATGGTTCAAGGAGGGAGTCACAGGGTGTACAAAGATGGTGTGTGGAACAAGGAGGGCGGGAGGAAAATGAAAGAAGGGTAGTGAGTGGTGGGATGAGGAAGCAAAGAAAGGTGTAGAAGAAAAGAAGCAGGCATTCGTCGATTGGCTGCAAATTAGGACGAGGGAATCGTATGAGAGCTACAAAGTAAAGAGAAAGGAAGTTAAGCATAAGATAAAGGAAGCAAAGAGGAGAGCAGATGTGAAATGGGGTAAGAGTATGACAGAAAATTTTGAAATCAATAAAAAGATGTTCTGGAAGGAAATTAAAAGAGAAAAAGGAGGCGAATCAAGTACAGAGGAAAAGGTAAAAGGTGCAGATGGAGAGATGATAATGGAAGAGAAGGCAGTGAGAGGAAGGTGGGCAGAGTATTTTAGGGAGTTGCTAAATGTGAAGGAGGATAGGGAGGGAAAGATAGTTGCAGTGGGAAGAGCTAAGAAAATGAGAGTGATGAGTGAGGAAAATGGGAGAAATAGGGAAAGATGAAGTGAAAGCAGCTGTTAAGATGATGAGAGCAGGTAAGGCACCTGGTCTGGATGAATGCCATGCAGAATGTCTGAAGAAAGGAGGTACAGTGATGGTGGACTGGCTGGTGAGGTTATTTAATGTTTTTTTTTTTTTTGAGAGAGAGAGGGTAGAGTGCCGGAGGACTGGAGGAGTGCCTGTATAGTTACGCTTTACAAGGGAAAGGGGGACAAGTGTGAGTGTAGTAGTTTCAGAGGGATCAGCTTGTTGAGTGTAGTTGGGAAGGCGTATAGGAGGGTCTTGATTGAGAGGATTAGGAGAGGAACAGAGGGAGTAATTGGTGAGGAACAGTGCGGGTTTAGGACAGGTAGGGGTTGTGTAGATCAGATCTTTGTGGTAAGACAGATATGTGAGAAAGCTATAGGAAAAGGTAAGGATGTGTTTCAGGCTTTTATGGATCTGGAAAAGGCTTATGACAAGATAGACAGGAAAGCACTGTGGGAGGTACTGCAGATATATGGGATAGGAGGAAAGCTGTTAAGAGCAGTCAAGAGTTTTTACGAGAGTAGTAGAGCTTGTGTTAGGATTAGAAATGGAGAGAGTGAATGGTTTGAGGTAAAGGTGGGACTTCGTCAGGGATGTGTTATGTCACCTTGGCTGTTTAATCTTTACATGGATGGGGTGGTGCGAGAGGTGAATGCAAGGGTAGTGGGTCAGGGGTTGGAGATGATTAAAGAAAATGGAGAAAAGTGGGAGGTGAGCCAGTTGTTGTTTGCCGACGACACTGCGCTTGTAGCAGGATCAGAGGAGGGATTGAGGAAGTTAGTGACAGAGTTTGAGAAGGTGTGTGAAAGAAGGAAGCTGAAGATAAATGTGGGTAAAAGTAAGGTGATGAGATATACAAAGGGAGAGAGTGACAGTAGGCTGGAGGTGAGCATTAAGGGTGAAAGACTGGAGGAAGTGGATAGTTTTAGATATTTGGGTGCGAATGTGGCAGGAAAGGGAGGAGTGGGGGTGGAGGTAGAATGTAAATTGAGAGAAGCGAGTAAATGCCTTGGCGGATTGAAAAGTGTTATGAGAAATAGACATCTGGGAATGGATGCTAAGAGGAGGTTACATGAAGGAGTGATTGTACTAACAGCATTGTACGGGGCAGAAACATGGAACACGAGAGAGGAAGAGAGAAGGAGTTTGAATGTGTTTGAGAAGAAATGTCTGAGAAATATGATAGGGGTTACTAGGCTGGATAGAGTAAGAAATGAGGTGGTGAGGAGGAGAACAGGGGTGGAAAGGGAACTGGGAGATAGGGTTGATGAAAAAGTATTAGGATGGTTTGGACACATGGAAAGAATGAGTGAAGAAAGATTAGTAAAAGAAGTATGGAAGGCAGAGGTGGAAGGAGTGAATATGAGGGGGCGTCCTAGGATGAGATGGATGGATGGGGTGAAAGGGGCATTACAAAAGAGTGGAATGTCTGTGGAGGAAGGACGGGAGAGGACAGAAGATAGGGGTGAATGGAGAGGGGTTGTGTATAGATGATGCTATGATGCATGAGGGGGAGTGGGTGGGGGATGAGGGGGGGGGGTGAGGAAGTATGTATGAATAAAATTGATGCAGCCCGAAGGGCTTTCTCCATGTCTTCTCCTTTTCTGCATGAGGGGACAGAGAGAGGGGGGGGGGGGTTGCCGAATTTATGAAGCGGCCTTGCTGTGGATGTGCTGTGTCTTGCGACACTGCTTCTGATCCAGGGCAGTGGACAGGATGCAGGGATGACCCGTCATCCAGGAGGTGCCAAGATAAGAGGGAAGGAGGAGAGTGGAGGGGAGTGGAACATATAGGAAATGGAATGGGTGGGAGTGGTTTCTATGCCTTTTTCTTTGTGGCTACCCCCCATGTAGGGGGAAAAAGCCTTTGGTATATGTATGTATGTATGAATAAGCAACTTCTTTTACTTTAAATATTGCAGTTTGTCATACACGACACAACACAAACTCTCCACACGTCACCCATGCATTTTACCGGTTACGCCATAACATGTATTTAATCAATGTGACCAAAACAAAGATGGCGGAAATCGTGGTTCAAGTAGAGTTGACGGTGCATCGCTGTCAATTATAATAGGTTGTAAGTACACATATCAGCCGTTCTGTGGCTCTCCTTTTCGAAATGATAATTGTAACAAACAGTTGTTGTTCGGAAAGGGTCATTTGCATAAATGAAAATTAAATATTATGAACGTTTAATTGACTTTTCTGTTATCTAATCTGGGTTGTCGACTTGGAGCACAACCCGAAGAGTAGAAGTGAGTGGAAGAGGAGCAGGAGAAGGAGGAAAAAATGTGAAGGAGTATAAAGAGGAAGAGGAAGACCAAAGAGAAGAAAAAAGTACTGAAGATAAGTTTAGCAAGGAGATTTGGTGGGTGAAAGAAAAATTATTAAAAGAATGTACGAAATTAAGCTGGTGAGGTCTTTGGTATAAACGGTAAGGGATTTTGGCATCTATGACTTCATCACATATATTTATTTTTTCCTAATACTACTTCAGAGGCTTAGAATGAACTGCTTAAATGAGAATGAAATGGAAAAGGGGTAAAAGAAGAAGCTGAGAGAGGAGTGGGAGGGAGTGAAGGATAGAGTAGAGCTAGGTGTGGAGGAGGAATGGGGATGGTTCAAGGAGGGAGTCACAAGGTGTGCAAGGATGGTGTGTGGAACAAGGAGGACGGGAGCAAATAGAAGGAAGGGTAGCGAGTGGTGGGATGAGGAAGCAAAGAATGGTGTAGAAGAGAAGAAGCGAGCTTTCACAGATTGGTTACAAAGTAGGACGAGGGAATCATACGAGATGTACAAAGAAAAGAGAAGTAAAGCATACGATAAAGGAGGCAAAGAGGAGAGCAGATGTGAAATGGGGTAAGAGTATGATAGAAAATTTTGAAAGTAATAAAAAGATGTTTTGGAGAGAAATTAAGAGAGGAAGAGGAGGTGAATAAAGTTGGGAAGAAAAGGTAAAAGGTGCAGATGGAGAGATGATAATGGTAGAGAAGGCAGAAAGAGGAAGATGGCCAGAGTACTTTAGGAAGTTGCTAAATATAAAGGTGGATAGGGAGGGAAAGGTAGTTGCAGTGGGAAATGCTAAGAAAATTACCGTGATGAGTGACGAAAATGGAGGAGAAATAAGGATGAAGTGAAGGCAGTTGTTAAGATGATGAGAGCAGGTAAGGCACCTGGTCTGGATGGATGCCATTCAGAATGTCTGAAAAATGGAGGTACAATGATGGTGGACTGGTTGGTGAGGTTATTTAATTCTTGTTTAAGAGAGGGTCAAGTGCCGGAGGACTGGGGGAGTGCATGTATAGTTCCACTTTACAAGGGAAAAGGGGAAAAGTGTGAGTGCAGTAGTTTCAGAGGGATTAGCTTGTTAAATGTAGTTGGGAAGGCTTATGGGAGGGTCTTGATTGAGAGGATTAGGAGAGGAACAGAGGGTGGGTTTAGGACAGGTAGAGGTTGCGTGGATCAGATTTTTGTGGCAAGACATATAATGTGAGAAAGATATACGAAAAGGTAAGGATGTTTTTTGGGTTTTTATGTATTTGGAAAAGGCTGACAGGGTAGACAGGAAGGCACTGTGGGAGGTATTGCAGATATATGGGATAGGAGGAAAGCTTCTGGGAGCTGTCAAGAGTTTTTATGAGAGTGGTAAAGCGTGTGTCGGGATTAGAAATGGAGAGAGTGAGTGGTTTGAGGTAAAGGTGGGACTTCGTTAGGGATGTGTTATGTCACACTGGTTGTTCAATTTATACATGGATGGGGTGATGTGAGAGGTAAATGCAAGGGTACTGGGTCAGGCATTGGAGATGTTTAAAGAAAATGGAGAAAAGTGGGAGATAATCAACTGTTATTTGCTGACGACACTGCGCTTCTAGCAGGAGCAGAGGAGGGATTGAGGAAGCTAGTGACAGTTTAGGAAAAAGCATGAAAGAATAAAGTTGAAGATAAATGTGAGTAAAAGTAAGGTGATGAGATGTACAAGGGGAGAAAGTGGCAGCAGACTGGAAGTGAGCATTAAGGGAGAGTGGAGGAAGTGGATAGTTTTAGATACTTGGGTGCAAATGTGGCAGGAAAGGGAGGAGTGGAGGTAGAGGAAGAATGTAGACTGAGAGAAGCGAGTAAATGCCTTGGTGGATTAAAAAGTGTAATGAGAAATAGACATTTGGGAATGGATGCTAAGAGGAGATTGTATGAAGGAGTGATTGTGCCAACAGCACTGTATGGGAAAGAAACATGGAACATAAGAGAGGAAGAGAGAAGGAGTTTGAATGTGTTTAAGATGAGATGTCTGAGAAGTATGATAGGGGTTACTAGGCTGGACAGAGTGAGAAATGAGGAGATGAAGAGGAGAACTGGGGTGGAAAGGGAGTTGGGAGATAGGGTGGATGAAAGAGTATTGGGATTGTTTGGACACAAAGTGTGAAGAAAGACTAGTAAAAGAGGTGTGGAATGCAGATGTGGAAGGAGTGAACATGAGGGGCGTCCTAGGATGAGATGGATGGATGGGGTAAAGGGGGCTTTGGGGAAGAGGGAAATGTCTGTTGAGGAATGACGGGAGAGAACAGAAGACAAGGGTGAGTGGAGAATGGTTGTATATGGATGATGATGTGATCCATGAGGTGGAATGGGTGAGGGATGGGGAGTGAGGGAGTATGCATGAGAAAAATTTGACGCAGCCCGAAGGGATTTCTCCCCATCTCCTTTTCTGCATGAGGGGACAGAAAGGAGTGGTCGCCGATTTAATGAAGCGGCCTTGCTGTGGATGTGCTGTGTCTTGTGACACTGTTTCTGACCCAGGGCAGTGGACAAGGTGCAGGGATGACCCGTCATCCAGGAGGTGCCAAGTTAAGAGGGTAGGGAAGAGGGTGGAGGAGAGTGGAGTGTGATAGGGATGGAATGGGTGGGAGTGGTTTTTATGCCTTTGTTTTTTGGCTACCTCCCTTATAAGGGGGAAAAAGCCTTTAGTATATGTATGTATGTACTTCAGAGAATGCCTGTACATTCATACAATTTGTTACCCAAGGAACAAATAAGTCACAATCAATGATACAAAAATAAGACAATAATTGGTTCTATCCTGAGTCATGGTCCCTTAACTATTTTTTTTTTTTCCTGGGGTTTGCCAAAAATATCACTACTGTTGGCCCCTTACTATCCATTGGATGTCCCTGAAGTCTTTAAGAACTCCGATCAGACTAATGTCAGAGCAACTTCTGACAAAAAATATATAAAATATAGATATATAAAAAATAGACAATTAAATAAAAAAAATTTACTAATGAATGTATAAATAATATTATATTTGTAAAGAAAGAACGAAAACTTTCTTGACTGAGCTATCTTATTTAGCTGTTTGCTGCCTGAAGGGACAAATTGGGCACATTTAACAATTTTAGCCTAGATAATGCCAGATGATTTCATTCATCTTAATGAAACCCAAGGGCAGTAGTTTGTTCAGGAGTATAAGGACCACATTTTTATCCAAATCCTACTCTTCCGCAGAAGCTATGCAAATTAAAGGAATTTATTAAATCTGAACTGATAAATTTTAATACATAATTATAAATATTTAAAATAAATATAAATATATTAGTTGAATAAATAAAACTATTATATTGAAATAAAATTCAAAATAATATCAAATTCAAATACAGTGCATACATGCATATACTAAGGGTTTTTCCACTTTACAAAGGAGGTAGCCAAATTTAAAAGACATAAATCTACCCCCACCCATTTCATCCCCACATACTCCACTCCCATTCACCTCCCCTCCCTCCACCCCTCTTTTCTTGGCTCCTCCTGGATGACGGGTTATCCCTGCATCTCGCCCTCCGCCCTGGGTTAGAAGCAATGCTGCAAGACACAGCACATCCACAGCAAGGCCTCATTTAATCGATGCCCCCCCCCCACTTCACCGTCTCTTCATACAGAAAATGAAAAGACGGAGAGATAGAATAAATTCAAACAAATTAAAATAATTCATACAGAAGAACGTTTGTTGACCACTTACTCCGTGACCCTGCTTGCAAAATCATTGGTTTGGTGAGTATCAAACCAACCAATTTCTTGTCTGAGAATACTCTGAAGAAACTTCCCTCTTAACCGATAAACCTGCAAGAATTACAGTATCACTTAATGCATTAGTAAACTG
>NC_134797.1:60896099-60898599 GCF_046742065.1 Oratosquilla oratoria
AATCATGGTTTCTCTGAACATACATCTTCCATTTATGAAAAATAGATAAATGAATGAATAAAGTAAAACGTTTCCAAGTGACATTCTTTGGATTATGCGATAAGCTGGTATGATTAGTTTAGGATGAACATACATCTTCCATTTATGAAAAATAAATAAATAAATAAATAATGTAAAATGTTTCCACATGACATTCTTTGGGTTATGCGATAAGCTGGTATGATTAGTTTAGGATGTCATGTAAGCAATGGCTATATCAACTAATCAGCATTGAAGTCAGCTCAGTAGTCGAATTCTTACTGTTGTTAAGAATTTCATTATATTTTCAATTTTGTTTTGATTGTGGACGTGCTGCGTCTTGCTACATTGCTTCTGACCCATGGCAATGGACGAGACGCAGGGATGACCCGTCATCCAGGAGGAGCCATTACAAGAGGGAGGGAGGGGAGTGAATGGGAATGGAGTATGTGGGGATGGAATGGGTGGGAGTGGATTTTATGCCTTTGTTTTTGGCCACCTCCCTTGTAAGGGTGAAAAAAGCCGTTGGTATATGTAAGCATGTATGTTTGTATGCTTTGAATAATGGGAAAAATTAAGTACGGATCAATTATCACATCTAACCCAAAGCTTCCAGCTGAGAGCTCATTACTTACTTGTACTCATCGATGGTTAATATGGTGTGTTTGGACTGCCCATTACCAACGCTGTTTGCAGACTCCTTTGACGAACCATTCGTCAAATTTATGACATCCCCCATGGTAAATTCTCCCACCAAGCTGGGAGCACACTTGACCTGTTGAAAAAAGAAAGAAAACGCGTGCATGATGGAAGTGTTCTTTTGATTAACACAACAAATTGACGGGGAATATTTATCATTATGGCACTCATGAATATCAAGAGGGTTTTGCTAAACGTAAAGAAAACCTGTTTGACTAATGGATTTTTTTTTTTTTTTTTAATGGTTTAGAGGAAGAACAATCCAGGAGAACAATATTAATTCAAAACAAAGCTTGATACGTGGACATACAGAGGCAGGATTCCAGGAGCATAGTTATAACACTGTATATTACAATTAAGTAAACAATATGAGGTTTACATAAGCCCAGGAATGCGACAAGGCGTACCACCAACCATCAAATGACTGACCTACACCAATGAAAGGGGAGCACAGGCCGTAGAAAACGGAACAAATATCGACGTATTTCCCATGCGGGACATTCCTACTTTCACATTCAAGGGAGAAGCATCACAGCCAAGGAAGAAGCAATGTCATTGAAGAAAGGTTTAAGACATCCCGATATATCAGATATGAATTGCTATGGAAAAATCACATACATTAGTGAATACATCGCCCTGACAGCGACGTAATTCAAATCGTGAAACGGCCGGAATCCCCCCTCACTACCGTTTCTACACGCAGAGCCTCTATGTGTGTATGAATGGTAGTGTGAGGGATTCGTGCTAGTAAGCTTTGGCTTGAATACCCCACTTATAAACCGGGGTAAGGCATATAGTTATATATGTATATATATATATATATATATATATATATATATATTTATATATATATATATATATATATATATATATATATATGTGTGTATGTGTGTGTTTGTGTGTGTGTGTGTGTGTGTGTGTGTGTGTGTGTGTGTGTGTGTGTGTATGTATGAATGTAAAACCAACTATTTAGCAGTATTAGCATACGATATATCCCTCCGCCAAGTCAATAGGAATAGCGTTGAGTGTCCTTGTCGCATTCAGAAACACCAGTCCTTCGAATAGCAAGGCATCGACAGTCCCCACGAAAATAACAAAGAAACGACCAAGAGCATCTGCTGAATAAAATATGCCTGGAATAAAACGAAGACATTCCTCACTGTACATCGCCTTTCAGTTGCACAAGTGTCCTAGGACAAGGTAGATTTATAGTTTGAAACCAGGCTGAAGGGATGAATTATCTTTAACCTCCCACTATAAGATCGTATCATATCAAGGTATTGATGGGACCAAACGCCATGACCATAATGTTGCATCAAATCTACTTCATAACCTCTGGATTTCATTACTTGGTTACCCCCCACTAAAGTTCTTAACCACTTCATCTCGAACATATTTACTCTTCCTTTCTGCTTCTCTTAAATTCCGAGCCCCAACCTTATATAGTGTCGTGGCCACAATCACAGCTTCATACAGCCTTCTCTTTTCGTCCATCCTCATATAGCTATTTCTCATGACATTTTTCATTTCCTCAAATACTTGATTGCTTCCCTTACTGTATAGTTTACCCTCATCTAATTCCTCCATTCCCTGCTTCATGTGGCCTTAAATAAGGCCTTCACTTCCTCTAACCTTTCTCCTTTAAGACTTACCTCCAACCCATTGCCACCCTCATCCCTTGTATATATCATAAATTTATTTTTGGTCACACTTTTTCCTCTCGCGTATCCCCCGCCCCAAATCTCCACCTCTGACTGCAACAGATATTCATCTGACCCAACCC
>NC_134797.1:60911099-60928599 GCF_046742065.1 Oratosquilla oratoria
CTAATGGTAGTAGTTCGGCACAGGAAGGAGAAAAAGATTGAGGAAAAAAATATCTTTTGTCAGTCACTGAAGACAACAGAGCAAGCTGTAGATGTGTTCAATGAAAAAAAAAATCTTCACAAGAAACAAAATTCGCTTTGACTGTATTGGTTCGATATGTACCGATGGTGTGCCAGCCATGCTGGGTAATCGTTCTTGGTTTGGTGCATTGTTGAGAAAAGAAAGGACTAGCGTGAAAATCACTCACTGCGTTCTTTACCGTCACGATCTTGCATCAATGGCATTGCCCCTGGACCTGAAGAAAAATTTGAATGTTTGTGTTACGGTTGTCAACTTGATTCGTAACCGTGCTTTGAACCGTAGATTGTTCTAGTCACTTTGTGAGGAAGTGGGTCAGGAACCCACTGTACTTTTGTACCATACTGAAGTGCAGTTGTTGTCACGTGGTCAAGTGTTATCTCGTGTTTTTTAATTGAGAGGAGCAATCCATCAGTTTTTCCGTGAACGGAGACAAAAACTGGCTGATTATTTCGATGACCCCAGTTTTATTCAAAAATATATCTACTGTATTTGGCTGATATATTCCCAGGACGCAATGAACTCAGTCTCTCTCTGCACGGCATCACAAATTTTAATGCAAGCGAGAAATTGGCTGCATTCAAAGAAAAAACATGTCTTGTGTTATTAGGCGCGTAAAGATGAGGAAGTTGATCAGTTTCCCCTGCTTGGAAGAGACAGTCACGGAATATGCTTCCCTGCATCCGGACTTTATTGCAAAAATTGCTAAACACTTGCAGAGTCTGTGTATTTCATTTGAGAGTTATTTCTCGTGTGGCGAGCTGCAAACCTGTGACAACAGGATCATGAAACATTTAAGCAGAATTTGGAAGGTGGTGATGATGACAGCGACATCAAGGAAGATCTCATCGACATGTGAAACAATCATGAAACCCAAATGAAGTTCACCAATGATCAAATGAAGCACCTCTGGGCTTCTGAGCTGGAAGCATACCTTGTACTAGGAAAAAAATGTATGCTAGTACCTTTTGCGACCACTTACTTGTGTGAATAAGGATTTTCTTGTATGCTTCACACCAAAACGAAGAGCAGAAATCGACTGAATAACATGACATGCGAGTAGCGCTCAGTGCAAAGGCACCAAGATTTGATGCCATCAAATAGAAAAACGGCAGCAACGAAGTCGCCAGGTGCGCCGCACAGTACAGGCAAATAATGTGCTTCAGTCTTACTAATAATTTGGGTTTATGTCAAGCAAAAGAATGTAAGCTTTGTCAATGAATATTAAAAAAACGTGTTTTTGTTATTATGACAATTTTTTTTATTTTATTTTATTTATTTGTCTATTCTTTTTTTTATTCATCCATTCATTTATTTATTTACTCATTTATTTGTTTTTGTATTTCAGCAATTCAGTGGGTGCGAGAAGTGACTGTTGATATGAAAGGTGTGTGCACAATGAAAAAGGTTAAAAGTCACTGGATTAATTAAGGACACTACGTATTTTTCAGGATAAAACGTATGTCCTGGCACGGTGGCCACCCCATTTATAAGGGACAAGGCCTTTTGAACGTGTAAAAGTTTGATATATTGAACGAAGGTGAAAAGATAAGAGTTTACTATAGTGTATCAAAAGTTATTCTTAATGTGATATCAGAATTTGTGACCATGCATATATCATTGTAACCCAAACCTAACCAACCTAATCAAGCATGATTCAGCTAATAGCCATGAACATAATTCTAGGCAGTGTACCTCCGTGCCTCTTCTCCTTTAGCCATTGGTGGGAGGTAAGGGGAATGGAAAGGGAGGGGAGGGGGAAGGGAAGAGGAGGAGGAGGAAGGGGAGAGGCAAGCAAAATCCGAGACATAACCGCCACTTGTGGTCTCACAGAAAATGGATCAAACCACTTTTGAACAGAAACAATAACCTCGGCATAAAAAGTTTATATGGATATTACCGATCATTAATTTTAAGATGTTATCTATAGTAATTCGGTGTGTTAATTATAGGCTGGTGAAGGTTTAATTAAAGTTAGATATTCATGAGAAACTGATGAGTTCAGACGTGCTTTCGATCGTGGATATAGCGATCGAGATGCAAAAACAAATCGTCTGCAATAGCGAGCGTTTCAGTGTGGACATGCTCACAAGAGATGCATTTCCACCATAAAGTATCCTGACTTTTCTTGTGATGGACCTTGGCTGTACCGATATCGAAGCCTACGATCTAGTTCATACTAACAACTTAGTAGTAGGGAAGTTTCAAGTTGCCTGCAATGGCAAGTCCGAATAATTAGTGTGTCAACGGTCGACATGTTTCATCTATCGACTGGAAAACAAAGCTTGCAGGAACTTCCTGTTGCCGCGAGAAAAAAAATCATTAACCTATTTATTTATTTATATTTGACTGATGTTGTTAGGCGATCTGAATCACCTGAAGAGCACCCGGGACACAACCACAGTGACTGCCATTCACCCCGGCTATCAGGACCACGACGGTTAAGAAAACTTACATCATGGTTTTTATTTGTACGTTTGGAGATTAATTTTAATTCAAAGGAGAGTACTGATCATTGTTATCTTTTCATATGCCTCCTCTCTGCTACCCACCTTGAATTTCTTCTTTACTACAGCTATGAACTTCACTTCGAAGCGACATTGTCTCCATGGACAGAAGCGCTGGTAATCGACGACGGAGTACAACGAGCTTGTTCATTCTTAACGAATTATTCTACGACAGTTTCCTAAACCTTTGTCGCCATATATCAAGACAAAGTATAGGTAAACTTAGTCTCTTCAATTATACAAGTCATCCTAAGGAAACCGTTTTGTCACCGTGGTGAAGTACTGAGGATGTGTCATTCCCCAGGGGTTAGTCCCGTGGTTCTGCAGGGAACCCAATGAGTGAGTACCCACAAGTCGTCATTATAAGTGAAATGGTGGCAGACTTTTAAGTGTTTATTCAGGCTACAGCCAGCCGATTTTATAAAAGGAATAGAGTCCTATCTGGACTAATTTCAATCTTTCAGGCTAAGAAAGTAGTTTTCCGCCAGCCAGAACAAAACATGTAGGGTCTGTCAGAAGTTTGACGAGTTAATTACGTGAAGCTTGATTTGAGTCGTACATACTTTATTCCAACTGCCGTCAGACGGTTTTATTCAGTCAAGGAAGACCCTTGCATCGCTAAGATGTTAAGTTTACCTCGATTAAGACGCTACTTGGTCGATTTGATTTCTTTCTGCCACCAAACGATCTTATTCAACCGAGGGAGAACCCCAGTCCACGACAAATGTATTGAAAATAGCAAAGAGTGTTACTGGACCACCTGCTCCTCTTCCTGTAGGACCAGCTGTTCATGGTACGCGCTTTCCATACCGCTGCTCCCAATTCCGCAACCGCACAATGCACATGTGCGTGTGTGTGTGTCTGTGTGTATTTACCTAGTTGTATTTTACGGGAAGGGGAGCTATGCTCGTGGGGTACCATCTTCATATCTCATTTTATCTAAACTGTTTTTAAATTCATGAATTGTTTTTGCACACACCACTTTTTCGTCTAACTTGTTCCAGATGTCTATTACTATGTGTGTGTGTGTGTGTGTGTGTGTGTGTGTGTGTGTGTGTGTGTGTGTGTGTGTGTGTGTGTGTGTGTGTGTGTGTGAATCACCATGGTCTTGGATCACATGTTCGACTCGTGATCGACAGCTATTTCCCTACCGGAAGAGAGCTCAAAACTCATATATGACCGACCTATGGGTAATGCTGTGACCTTACACGCACACACACACACCCAACTCCCCGTCCACGAGAGTTGGAGTAACGACTCACAGCGCAGCGATATTGAAATTATTTCAGCCCTGGGCGGGATTCGAACCCGGACCGCCATAGTGGCGGCAGGGAACTCTATCACCTCTGTGTGTGTGTGTGTGTGTGTGTGTGTGTGTGTGTTTGTGCGTGTGCATGTGTATGTATGTGCGCGCGTATGCTTCTGGATGTATATGCATGTCATGAGTACCTGTGGAAGTGCTTTCTTGATTAACTTTCTGTGGATGATCTCTTTTTAATCTCTCTTTTTTACTTATTTATCTATTTTTTTTACTTCATAAGTGTTATTCGCTTGTCCTGTCATCATCACATTTTAACAAACCTTATGGTTTGGACCTTTACTGTTTTTTTTTTTTTGTTTTTTTTTTTTAAGATGATTTTTTTTATATATTTCTAATCTCTGTTTGGATAATACTTTTTGCAGCTTGGGAACCCATCTTGCAATGGTCCTTTAGATCATTTCTAGAATATCTATACAGGTCTTTACTTTCGATGCGAGTTCTGAGGCTATTAGTATTTTGAAATACCCAAGTCAATATACATCCAAGTAAATCTAATGTTTTCTTACCACGCATATACTCTTCTATGTTATCCATATAGACATCTAGGTCAAGATTTTTAGATGTTGATCCTGATAATTTCTTTTCGTTGTTTTGACGGGTCCTGCTGTGGAATCGCTGTCGGTGGTATTCTTAAAAAAAACCTTTCCTTATATAAATCTTATATAAATCCTTGGAAGGGAAAGATTTATATAAGGAATTTTTTTTAAGAATACCACCGTAAGAATCTTACGGTGGTGTTCTTAAAAAATCCTTATATAAATCTTTCCCTTTCCAGGATGTATATAAGATTTAAATATGGAAGGATTTTTTTTAAGAATATCACCGTGTGTCTCTTTGCATTTCCTTAGCACGATTGGTATGGCGGGATAAGGGATGACCCTTCATCCACGAGATGCTAAGATGCGAGTGACGAAGGCTGGGTCTAGATCAGTGTTTCCCAACCTTTTTTGGCTGCGACCCTAAATCCACTCTTAGCCTGGAGTCGCGACCCTAATTGTAATAATAAATTCAACCATTTCATGTTATATTTCTACGTACTTGCATAATGTTTATAAACTTTCGTTTTTATAGTTCAGTTTATATTTACTAGCACAATGAATTTAAATACATTTGAAACTTTAATGAAAAAAAAAGTTTAAAAAGACCCTCTTGCGACCCTCAAACACACACTCGCGACCCTAGTTTGGGTCGCGACCCTGGGGTTGGGAACCACTGGTCTAGATGATAGATGTGGAATGAATGTAGGGTGATTGTATGTTTTGGCTCTGTCACTCCCTTTAAAAAGGGAAAACGCTTTTTGGTATGCATGTATGCATGTATGTATGTTTGTATGTATAAGAACATAAGAATAAAGGAGACTGCAAGAGACCATAAGGCCTACACTAGGCAGCTCCGTATCCATCCCCACCTGTCATCCCCCATCCATAAAGATGTCTAATCGTTTCTTAAAACAACTGATAGTTTCAGCGCTTACTACATGGTTACTAAGTCTATTCCATTCGTCGACCACCCTATTAGTAAACCAATTCTTGCCTATTTCCTTCTTAAATCTAAATTTGTCCAGTTTAAATCCATTATTGCGAGTCCTGCCCTGTTGTTTTAATATGATGACCTTGTTTGCATCACCCTTGTTAAGGCCTTTGATCTACTTGAACACCTCTATTAGATCACCCCGCACTCTGCGTCTTTCCAGAGAGTGTAAGTTAAGGTGCCTAAGCCTCTCTTTGTAAGGCAAATTTCTGAGTCCATGTATCATTTTGGTCGTTCTTCTCTGTACTGATTCTAGTGAATTGATGTCCGTTCCGTAGGACGGAAACCAAAACTGTACCGCATAGTCAAGGATGGGTCTAACTATCGCTAGATAGAGTTTGATAATTACCTCTGCACTTCTATTCGTTACCATCCTAGCAATGAAACCTAATGCTCTGTTAGCTTTATTCCTGGCGCTAATGCACTGTTTCCTGGTTTTAATCTCCGGACTCACTAGAACTCCCAAGTCTCTCTCGCACTCAGTTTTCTCTAAAAGCGTGTTATCTAAGTTGTATCTATTTTCGGGGTTGTGTAGCCCTACGTTTAACACGCTACACTTAGAGATATTGAAGTTCATTTGCCATTTCACCGACCATTTGAACAATTTAATAAGATCATCCTGCAGAATCTCTGCGTCGTCTCCTGCCCTAATTTGGCATCCTATTTTAGTGTCGTCCGCAAACTTACTAACATCACTATTTATCCCATCGTCTAAGTCGTTTATGTACATAATGAACAACAAGGGGCCCAAAACCGAGCCCTGGGGGACCCCACTAGTAACATTGCCCCACCTAGATTTTACTCCATTTATGGTGATCCGCTGTTTTCTGCTACTAACCCAAGCTCTAATCCATTCTAACACTTTTCCTCCTATGCCATGGGCTTTTATTTTATTTAGTAGTCTCTGGTGTGGCACCTTGTCCAACGCTTTGCTAAAGTCAAGGTAAATAACATCGTAATTGTCATTGTTATCTGGCGACTTATATACTTTAGTGTAAAAGGACAGAAGATTAGTCACACATGACTTACCCTTGGAGAAACAATGCTGTGTATCACGAGTTAAATTATGTCTTTCGATGTGTTCTCTGAGTCTATTTACTATTATTGATTCAAGCATTTTTCCTATAATCGATGTCAAACTGATTGGCCTGTAGTTGCATATAGACGATCTATCTCCCTTCTTAAAAACAGGAACAACGTTTGCCTGCCTCCAAGCAATAGGCACAAAACCAGTGTCTACCGACTTATTAAATATTTCAGTTAACTGGTCGCAGATTTCAAATTTACACTCCTTAAACATTCTCGGAAAAATTTCGTCTGGACCCGGGGATTTTGTAGCTTTAAGTCTTTCAATCTGCTTGACTACTTCTACTTTACTAATGCTGATATTAGATAGACTATTTTCTTCATCCGCACTGAAAATCGGATCGCAGTCAGGTACTTTATCTAACCTCTCATTAGTAAACACCGAGAGAAAATATTTGTTAAACTCCTCACTCTTTTTTCCTCCGATTCTATCATGACATTTTCATCGTTTTTAATTGGTCCTATTCTTTCTCTATTTTTTTCTTTCTTTCTTTTTTTTTTTTTTTGCTCTATAGTGATGAAACAAACCCTTTGGGTTAGATCTCGCTTGACTGGCAACCTTAATTATATAATTAAGTTTCGCTGTACGTGTATTCTTTTAACCAGTTTTGCCATTTCGTTATATCTTGATTTAAGGTGTGTTTCCCCGTTTTTTTTTCGTAAAGTCCTCTTTTCATTCCGATCTCATGTTTCAATCTGTCCGTCATCCATTTGGGAGTATTACTATTTTTCCGCATTGACTTCAGGGGGATAAATGTATTTTGTGCATTAATAATTAAATCATTTAGATTGCTATACATTTCATCCAAATCGCTGACATGTCTCTTGAGCCCCCGCCCCCAAGTGACTGTGACCCGACCCCTGGTCATGACCTGACCTCTGGTCAGGTCATGTAAGTAGTGTATGTATGTATGTATTTATGCATGTATATAAAAACATAAGAATGGAGGAGACTACAAGAGACCATAAAGCCTACACTAGGCAACTCCCTGTCCATTACCACCTATCATCCCCATCCATAAAGTTGTCTAACCTTTTCTATAAACAGCCGATAGTTTCAGCGCTCACTACACGGTCACAAGTCTATTCCATTTGTTGACTACCCTTTTTGTAAACCAGTTCTTGCCTATTTCTTTCTTAATTCTAATGTATAAATGTTTCATTTTGTAGTTCTCCTAGTCTGTAAAGAACACTTTACCTCCCCAGGTCCTATCGGGTGTGTTTATCACATTAAATTTCCTGATTATCACGTAAGTCAAGATATGAATAATTGATCGATATATCTTTATGAGGTTATAGCATACCTAATTTCATTTTCCCTTTGTAATTCGGCATCTTCTACAAATACTTTTGAGAAGTTTAAGAACACGAGGAACATACACACACAGAACCAATCCGAATATTAATAAATAAAACTAGTGCCAACATCAATCCTTCAATCAAGAACACAACTAGCGCCAACACAAATCTATCTGTCATCCTTTCAAGTCGGAGTACGGTCTCTGAAATACTGATCTCGTTTTCTTCCCTCCCATTCTTTTTCCGTTTTCATTTTCTTTTTTCTCAATTACCTCATCTTTTTTTTTGTCCAGTTTCTATAGAAGCCTCTATGTATTTATTGATTTGTGCTATTTCCTTCCTGGTTCTATCATAACGCTCTCATTAGTAATGGATTCTATTTACCTAGTTTTGTACCTGTTGTATAACATGCACAACAATACATGGTAGTGGTGAGGACTCCGCCACAAGGCACGTAAGTGCGGCCGAAGCCGTCACCTTTGCCTTATGCACTTGGAATGGTGGGGCAGGTAACAGTAACTGCTAGGAATCGGAGAGGAGAGCGGGATTCGGACCCACAACTAAGCAAATGCGAGTCCGACACGCTCCCGATTATTCCACCCGTGCACAAAACATGTCACTATTAATTGTATCTTTTTTTTTCGTTAGGCTCGTAAAACCCTCAAATATATTTCTAGTTTTCTATTCCTTCATGCAGATTGTTTACGTTAGCAATCAGCATTCACTGATTATAGTACCAGTCCTTATGGGACAATTATCGCTACTTGTTTCCTGTCGAACTTTGATCAAAGTTCTATTTATTTATTTTTTGAGCCCTGTATGATATATCGACTTCATGATTTTCATGCAGCCAATAATTTAGGGATTTTGACGATACCTCTCCGAAAAAGTCACGCATCATTTTTTCATAACTAAAGACTAATATCCACTAAAGAAGAATTCCGATCACTTTTCACTACTTCTACCCTCTTTCAAGTTCTATTTTACGGCCTCTATGTACTCTATTTTGCTGCACTGCGTTTGACTCAGGGCAGTTGGCGGGATGCAGGTATGGTCCGTCAGCCACGAGGAGCTGAGGTGGAAGGGGTGGAAGGGAGTGACATGGGTGGGAATAGGTACGTGCCCCTGACTTAGCTACCTCCCTTATAAGGGGGAAAAAGCTCTTGGTATATAGATAGATAGATAGATAGATAGAGATGGATTATTCGTTCAGCGTGATATTGTCACCAAAGGACAAAAGCGCTGATAATGAATTACCGATGACGAAATACAAATCCATCCAGAGAGTATTGTATTACAGTCAAAAACGTCCCTCTCCTATCTCCCACTTTATTTACTCTCCGTATCAATCTCCTTCGAGATGTCTTTTCAAAATATTTCTTGAAATTCATATAAAACTATTCTACTCATGCAGGCATGTTATCTCTCCCTCTTATCATCCTCTGCAATACTTTCTGAATTAAACTAATGAAAATGGTTTGCAGTTGTCTTTTTTATATAATTCTTGTCACGTCCGTGTGTGCGTGTGCGTGTGTGTGTGTGTGTGTGTGTGTGTGTGTGTGTGTGTGTGTGTGTGTGTGTGTGAAAGAGAGATTTAGAGGTGCCTAGCTAGTTCGGCATAACTCTCCTCTGGAGGAATCACATTTACCAATGTCACCAAAGTATCTCTCTCTCTCTCTCTCTCTCTCTCTCACACACACACACACACACACACACACACACACACACACACACACACACACACACACACACACACACACACATACACACACATACACACACACACACACACACACACACACAAATGTAGTATAATGGAATTTGGAAAAAGTAAAAAACAAAAGACATCAGGACAATATAAAACTGGTGCTGATATGGAACACGGAACTTGTAAAAAAGTGTTTGTACCAGTGCCAGAGGTGGTCCTTACTACGTCATCAAACGGTCACCACCCGGTCCTAAATCTTCTACGCTCTATGTAAATTTCTATCTGAATCAAAACTAGTCTACCTCCTTGCTATCCTTGCAGGTCACACTGGGTCACCACTGCGTGCATATCGGTCCCCACTGCGTCCAAGACGTGGTGACGACGGGCTCTGGTGTGACTGCCCTATCAGAGAAGACTGATATGGAATACGGAACTTACGTGTTAGAGGAAAGCTACTCTACAGCCTGCTCTTGTGTTTGCTGAAACTCGGCAATTTTATGCTTTGCACCACTTACTGAACCATGCTTTAACTTCTATGAAAGTTTCTTTCAGCTTAGATATAGACATGTTCATTTCCTCGTTATATGTTTCAAAAACTCCTGTTCTGTGTTTATGTCAGTCTGATATACTTTATCCTAGTCCCCTTCTCTTCAGAACTTAATGAGTTCCACAAAATAATCTGTTTTATAACCCAATCTCCTTTGTGAAGCAGCCCCCTTTTCTTCAGCTCTATCAGGACACAACATTTTTTTCAGGGGCGGCTTATAATAAATATTCACCAAATTATTCTGCAATCTTGGGAATTAACCTGTGCGATTTATCCTCTCGGCTGATTCTGGGTTGCCGCGGTAAAAATAAAGCTTATGAAGTTCAATGGGTCATTATCCCAACTTTGCCCTACGTTTGACACCGAGTCAAGGCGTTATTACATTGGGCTATTTTTCCACCGACTGTTAAAGCAGATTTACAGCAGACCGCAGCTTTCGGGAGGGAGTCCGATATGCTGAAGGAAATTGTTGAGAAAACAAAACAGTTTACCATAGTGATTTACGGGGGAAAAAGTTCTGGAGGCGGGTGGTACCGCCGATTAATTGAAGGTTGAAGGAAAAATAGCCCAGTGTGATAACCTTAAGCCAAACAACTTACCACTCTCTCTCTCTCAAATACTGCCTCAGCCCCTTTCCGTACTGAGCTGTGTTTGTTCTATTCTACCTTCTAGGTATGATCCCTCTTCTAAGTGACCTGATTTGACCTGCAGTTTCCTTATTAGTATTATTACCTGCTTTCAATTCATCTCTTCTGTTCCTCCTCCATACACTAAATCCTTTTGTATTCAGTAACTCGTGACGCACTCGTTCGCCAAGTTTCTTTGTCCCCCTTTTGTTCTTTCAATTCAAATAGTGTGGATTCTAGACTATCCATACAAGAACTCATCACCATCACTATCACCCACTTCGTTGTTTTTTTTTCTAAGGTACAATCACGTTCCATTTCTTTCTGTCACTGTATCAATCACTAATATTCTATTGTGGCAGCCTCTACTTCATATTTCTCCTCGGATAAGGTTGTGTGACACTTATTACGTCATGTTTGTGAATGAAGATTTTCGTTCCGCGGCAGGTTCCTCCACAACCCGCCGGATATAACCGTCTGGCCACAGTCTGAACAAATGCAGATGTCGCCAATGGCAGTGAGAGGATTAGGTGTTTCTTTGAGTGCTTTGTTATCATAAATGCACACAAACAATTTCGTTTTTTAAATGAAATAAATAACGCTAGCCTGACTGTCAGAAGGTTCCCCTTCAGCTGAATAAGATATCCTGGCGACAGCCACAACAGAAATTATAAAATATATAAACCTCTGAATGACGGAAAACTCCTTCATATAAATAGAATCGTCTGACGACAGGCAGAATTAAGCTTGTGAGCGAGAATGTTAAACGGGACACCTTGCGGAATCTATTTCAAGACTAAGATTGATGATCCTAGTATGGTAAGTTTCTTACTTGTTTCATACATGACACGCGGCCCTGGGGTCGATTCCACTGACTACCAATGACCGCTGCTTACCCTAGCTGTCTCAGCAAGTAGGGCAAAGGTGGTGGCCGCAGCTCAGAATCTTGGAGTGTAAACTCATTATCTTTCATAATTCTGATAACGAGTGTTGCACCTGTTGTTATCTTATTACGATACCCGGCGTTCCGAAAGACATCATATCTCAAGAGAACCATTAATTACTTTTTTTTTTATAAAGCAGAGGTTTTCATACGCTAAAAAAATATTATCCAGACGTACCCAAAATACGCCACTTTCAAAGGGGTCAAAAGTAACATTTACTTACCATAAGAAAACCCAATAATTCTAAAGAATCTTATCACTTCTTAGGTCCCCAGTCTCCAATGCCTTACCTTCAGTGATCAAATTCCGATATATTCCTTTTAAAAGTCGAGGAGATTTGTTTAATTTCCACCACAAACGACACTCGTTATGCTGTGAGCGACACGAGACGCAAAAAAACACCAACCTAAACAGCCTTGGCACCCGCGCGCACCCACCGCTTCGTATGTATTGACGACAACGCAACCGCGCGGGGTTCTTTTATGCCGGGCACTGACATTCGCCACACGGACTTCGCTTGTTTCTAAGCTCGCCCTGTCCTCCCGTGAAACCATTTCGTCATCTTAGGACATGATGTGATTTCAACACTAAACGGGAGGAAACTAGAAAATCCTAAATGTGGTGTAATTTGTTGAGTCTGTCTTACATGTTATTTGGATTATGATCAATAGATCTACGGCATATCAATACCGTATAATGCTCATTGTGGCACCACACTACGTCTTGTTCCAGGTTGGGGGGAGAGGGGAGGAAGAGGAGGAGAGGGGGAGGGGGAGGAGGAGAGGGGGAGGAGGAGAGTGGCGCCGATCTGACCATCAGCGGTGTTACGTTGGATTAGGATGACGGGCTTACGTCATGAGACGCCTAGCTACAGTTACCATCGCACTGACGAACAAGCGAATATCTAAATGAATAAGTTGAAGGAAAAACAAGTTCATGAATATATATAACCCGTGCGTTGGCAACGGATGACAATCCTCTCAGCCATGATGACAGACTTCAAGGTGGACTTTGCAAAGGGCAGATGTGGAGGTCGACCTCAACCGTGAAGGTTGACCCTAAAGGGACAACTGGGGTCTCGATCGACTAAAGCCTTCTTCAGGTCGAATTCAGTCTCATGGATGAATAGAATCGCCTGTCCTAAAGTATGAGAGGATAGGAAGAAAGAACAAGAAGAGATTAAGCCAATGTTTGAAAGGTTTAAGTGTTTAGTTACGGGCGCAGCCGTCACCTTACCACATATTGTTACATCTGCGATGTATAATTGCCAAATATGTAATTGTAATTGTTGTTTCGAGGAGATGTCATGTTACGTGTGTTCGTATTGTGCTGCTTTGGTTATGACCAAATATGTCACCGTAAGGTATTTTCTTTATTATGTATTGTATGTATTTATTAATGTAACTATGGTATTAGTTTATAATAATATTGATTGTTTTTTGGTAATATGTTGATTATTCAAGTGTCCATTGCGCATGCGTCTCTGCTACGTCACAGGCCGTGACGTAAAAATATTTCGTTTGCATTTCCCGCTTAAACAATGTAGGCTCGTCAGGCTAGGTAAATCCCGCCCCCCCTTGTAGTATCCAATGAGCTACGAGCGTATTGCCTCGTCACGCACCGGTCAACGAGTCTATAAGATTGTCCAGACCCTGCTTAGACCTACTACACGGGTAAAGGGCCCCATTCACGACAACGATTTTCAACCCCAACCCAGATTTCCAGCCCCAACCCAGACCAAATTTTCTCGTGTATGGGCTCCAACAACCTACATCGCAACCGCGATTTGCAGGTCGTGGTTGGAGTTGGAGTCGTTTAGATTTTCCTGATATTTTGTGGGTGGAGCTTCATGTCTGTGTTGGGGTTGGTGTGGTGAGTGGGTGCGGACAACCAAATCTATCACTTGTGCCCAAATTCTCGTACCGTGCGCTTGTAGCTGTAGTTGTGCTGCCTAAGTAAAAAAAATGGAAGCGTACAGTAAATATTTCGTAAGAGAGATTATTGAGATATACCGTCAACATCCATGCCTGTGGAAAGTTGAAAGTAAAGAATACTCAAATAAAATGATGAGAAACAATGCTTATGAAATACTCGTTTCAAAATTTAAGGAAGTAAACCCCGCAGCTACGCGTGATGATGTAGTTAAAAAATTGGCTCGTTAAGAACTGTATGGAGGAAAATTTGAGGTCTTCATATGACCTCCCTGTTGCTAGGAATCGTAATGTACAGCTACACAGAAAACTATCGTTAGTAGGGGTGTCGAAACATTCGCTAATGAACATGACCTTATGATACCGAAGGGTTGGTATTTCTGGGGTTCGAATTGTTCGAATTCCTTCTGAATGAATATGAATCGAATAATAGTTCCGGAGTTCATATGGATTCACTATGACATGATAATCTTATTTCCGATGGAGACTTCAACTTGTCTCAAATAGTTTCGTTGTTTTGTGTCAAAATGATTAGCGTGATTTACTAACGATAGTTTTCTGTGCAGCTGTACATACGAGACGTTCATGAGGTGTAATAGCCTTCCTCATCATCGTATCCTGTTTTTTTCATGATTGGTATTACCAAGGACAGAAGTTCTAAAAATGTGGATTCATCCATTCTTAAATACTTCATATAGTCTTTAGGCTCTAGTCTCAGTTCCTCTAATAATTGAATATGGGATAGCTTGTTTCTTTTTTGAAGCCAAGACTTACCACTTTGACTTTTTTTTGCGCTTTCTATCTGCCTCTAAAAAAAAAGCAATATCAAAAAGATCGTCAGAGTCGAGATCAGACATCTTATCACAATAGAACTGCGGATCAACTGCGAAAATTTGAACAATTGGTTGTTGCAGTGAGTGGCGAAGCCGCCAACCACAACTCCAACCCAGACCATGTTCGAAATCTGGGTTGGGGTTGAAAATCGTTGTCGTGAATGGGGCCCTTTAGATTCAAAATGCCAGCCTTGAGGTTAGTACCCTTTTCCCTTGATATAGCAGCAAGCCAGATTTACTAGGACTTAGCTTTGTAGAGCCCTATAATAAGTGAACGCGGAGTGAGTAGTATTGGGGCTTAGGATTAGCTTATATTTCATGACTGTTTGGTGATCTGTGACCCGGTCTTACGTCTGTTCAACCCCGTTAAAACCTTCGAACTTGATTCTTTTGTGTAATGTCAAATGTATGATCAGAAGTCAGATGTATTATGTAAAATCATGTTTGTTTAATTGTAATAGTGTCTTTGTTATATTATTTTCGTGTCATTTTACTTGTATTAACTTTCATACTTATAATTTATTTAATTATATTTCTTTAAGTTAAGTTAGTTTGATTTTCTTTTCCCGGTGTCCGACCGGGTGGCGACCTTATTCAGTTCTTTTGACCGTTTGAACCCGTAATAGACATAGGGTCTAAAGGGTTCCCTTGATGTTACAAACTTCTGGCATTCACAAGGCCGGTGAACCTTTGGTACTTTAGAGAGGTTTGTAACAATATACATTTATCAATATACATATGTATGTATATGAATACATACATATACTGTATGTATATATACATATATATATATATATAGTGTGTGTGTGTGTGTGTGTGTGTGTGTGTGTGTGTGTGTGTGTGTGTGTGTGTGTGTGTGTGTGTGTGTGTGTGTGTGTGTGTGCGTATTTACCTAGTTGTATTTTACGGGAAGGGGAGCTATGCTCATGGTGTCCCGTCTTCATATATCATTCTATCTAAACTACTTTTAAATTCATGTATTGTTTTTACACACACCACTTTCTCATCCAACTTGTTCCAACTGTCTGTGAGGAAATCTGTTCTTTTTCAGATCTCTTCTATAGCTGTCTTTCTTGATTTTCTTTCCGTGTCCTCTTGTATTTCTATCATCCCATTTTATTAGCTCCTCTCTATCAATAATTTCTATGCCTTTCATCATTCTGTAAATAGCTATCAAATCTCCTCTCTCTCTTCTTTGCTCTAGTGTCTGTAGCTCAAGTTTTGCTAGTCTCTCTTCATATGATAGTTTTGAGAGTGTTGGTGCCAATTTTGTATTTGCTCTTTGTATTCTTTCAAGTTTTTTTATACATTTTTTGTACTTGGTGACCACATCGTTGCTGCATATTCCAATCTTGGTCTTATCAGAGTGATTAGTATTTTCTTCACCATTTCTTCATCCAGGTATGTAAATGCCACTTTGATTGTTCTTATTAAATTATAAGTTTCTCCAAAAATCTTATCTACTGTATATGTTTCTCAGGTGACATATTATTCATAACAATGACTCCCAGATCCTTCTCATTTTCTATTTTTTTTATTCCTTCTTCTCCCAAATTATATGATCCTGTTATTCTGTTTTTGCTTTTTCATAATTTCACTATACTACAATTTTTAGTGTTGAACTCCATCTCCCACTTCCTACTCCATTCCCATACTTTATTTAGATCACTCTGTAGTGACTCACAATCTTCTTCCGTGTTCACTTTTTTTTTATAGTTTTGCATCATCTGCAAAGAAGCTCATATAACTTTCAATTTCTTCATTCATATCATTAATATATATAGCAAACATTATTGGGGCCAAAACTGTTCTTTGTGGAACACCACTTATTACTTCATCGCAATTTGAGTGTTTGTCTCTTATCACTACTCTCATTTTTCTTCCTTGCAAAAAGTCTTCCATCCATTTAAGCAGTTTGTCCTGTATTCCTCCTTCAGTTTCTAATTTCTTAAGCAACTTCTTATGTGGTACTTTGTCAAAAGCTTTTTTTAGGTCTAGAAATGCACAGTCAGCCCATCCATCTCTTTCTTGTATTATATCTATTAGCCTTGAATAGAAACATATCAAATTGGTGACGCATGATCGTCCTTGTCTGAATCCAAATTGCCTTGGATTAAACACGTTGTTTTTTTTTTCTAAATATTTTACCCATCTACTTTTGACAATTCTTTCACAAATTTTTGCTATTGTACTTGTTAGAGAGACTGGTCTATAGTTTGTAGGGTCTTCTTTATTTCCCCCTTTATATATAGGTACTATATTTGCTTTTTTCCAATATTTTGGAACTTTTCCTTCTTTCAAGGAACTGTTTATTATGCTGTGTATTTTGTCTGCCAGTTCATTCCTGCATTCTTTCAAAATCCAGTTTGCTATTTCATCTGGTCCATGCGATTTTCTGACATCAAGATTACTCAAGTGTTTCATTATTTCATTCTTTGTTACTTCTATTTTTTTCATAGGGGGGACTTGCTCTTTCCATTCGATCTCTCCAGGTTGCATGTTCTCCCTTGTAAACACTGATTTAAAATGCTTGTTCATAATTTCTGCCATTTCTATTTCCTCTGTGTATTCAACTCCTTGTCGTAATTTCTCTAAATCTTGTTTGTTTTTCAGTTTGTTGTTTACAAATCTGTAAAATAGCTTTGGCTGATCTTTACATTTTTCTATGACATCTTTTTCATATTTTCTCTTTTCCTCTCTGCACGCTTAAACATATTCATTTCTATAACAAGTATATGTTTTCCATTTTTCAGGTCTTTTGTCTTTCTTCCATGTGATCCAAGCTTTATCTCTTTTGTCTTTTAACTCCCTACAACTTTTGTTGTACCAGCAGTTTACATATTCTTTTTCTTGCTTTTGTCTTGGGACATACTTTTCCACTCCTTTTTTTTTTTTTTATAATTTTTTGTCAAAATATTCCATTTCTCTTCCACTGTTGTTTCTTCTTTGTATATTCTTTCTCATTTTTCTTTTTGAAAGAATTCTCTTATTTTATCAAAATTTATTTTTTCATACATCATTCTTCCTTTTCTATATTGTTAATTTCTTTTCATGTATTTTCCTCATTTAGTTCCAGTTCAATCAATACGT
>NC_134797.1:60938599-60941099 GCF_046742065.1 Oratosquilla oratoria
ATAAGCTGTTAAGGAACATAAAAGTAGCATTTCATTTTATGAATGAAAGAAAAACTCACAAAAAATCTGATCGGCCCAGATTAAAATATGTAGCAGTGGTATGTACATCACACAAAAAAGGATAAAAATACGAAAAAAAAAACCAGAAGTCAAAATGACCCACAGCCAAGCATATAACTCCTTGTTTTCTTCTCCCTTGTACATTTGCTGAATACATTCTTCCCTAGTTTGTCATCTTCCATTCTCAGCTTCATACCACTTCATCAGATCGCTGTTCATCTTATTCTTTACACACACATTTTCTTTTCATTCTTTTATTTTTGTGTGTGTATATGTAAACACACACACTCACACACACACACACACACACACACACACACACACACACACACATATATATATATATATATATATATATATATATATATTTATATTATATATATATATATATATATATATATATATATATATAGTTAACACAGTTGCTACAGGATTAGTAACCACAAGAGAGGAATACTTCAATAATAACACGGCCCAGAATTGATGACTAAGTTTGACGTCACACGGTGACCTATTGGTTGGCTGCAGACGACCTTCCCTTACGAAACAGAGTGCTAAATGTCAGTCTGGAGCTTCGGTGAACAGCAAGAGCGAATCGATCGTACCCAGAATCTTCTCTGTATCATGAGTCATTGAAGCGCTGAACTTCTGAAACACAGCTCTAAGGTTTGAATGCGGGTGGCGGCCTGAATCGTTTGTGAAGATATGGTCTGAGTTTAATTCCCTAGGGCCGGCAGTGATGATCCGGTGGGCAATGGATATGTCTCCAGTCTAGACGAGACATGTAGGTATCGGTAATTCAGACATAGTAAAAAAAATATATATATATATATATATATATATATATATATATATATATATATATATATATATATTATTTGAAGTTATGACGAGTTTATGACTTCAGAAATCTTGCTTGATTTTTCTCTGTCTGAAAGTATTCTTACTTACAAAGAAAGTTGATTGATATGTCTACATTTCACAGTTAGATATTTTGGTACATCACACAAAGTAAATTGATTAGTTGATGTTTATTCACCCAATTGCCACTGAAGAAACACCAAGAAGTGCGAAAATACGTTTTGGAGAACCAGTTTACATTGTGTGGTATACCAAAGTATCTCATCAATTATGAAGTACAGAGACATAGAGAAAAAATAGTTATGAATCTCTGCAATTAAAAACGTACCATAAATTTTAATTAACTATGCTTGATGGAAATGTGCCCATGTATACAACATACACAATAAGGAGCCTCTTCCCTCATATATATATATATATAAATATATATATATACGTATATACATACATACATACATACAATACATATAGCGAAACAGAAAGAAAAGGTAAGATTGGGATTATATTTCTCTCATAGTTGAAACTCAAAATGTATAATTTCACAAATAGCCTTAATGGTCTTCTCCCTAATTCTGTATATTTTCCTTTTCCACCAAACGTTTTACATTGATTGTATAAAGTCAGGACAAGAATTATGCTTTTTCACAATGCTTTATATTCTTGTTGCTTTTGAAGACTTTTCCAAACAGTCAATGGGAGGTAAACACATACTCTTCTCCTCCCGCCCTGTAAACCATCCCTAGCAAGCTCCCAGGCAGACTTCACACACCATTGTGGAATAGCTGAAGAATAAAGTTTTGGAAAACTACATTCTTCTATTTCATTGAGACATACTTCCCTCTCAACTTCTATAGGCCCATTGGGATTTCACGATTCTACAACATAATGGCAGTAATTCGATGGTTTCTGAAGTTTTTCAGCCCTGATACCCCAAAGTGCAACTTAAAGTTAACTTACTTATAACGACTTTCAACTTTAAATTTACTTTACTTATGAAAAAGAGAGAAAGAGAAGAGAGGACTTTTATGTACAAACATCTGAAATCTAGGAACTCGTTATTTTTGTTTTCAGTAAAAAAAATTACTAAAATATAATTCAAAACGATATTATTGATTTAATATTTCCTCCATGATGTCGTTTTGGATACTCCCAAGAACTGATTTTTATATCACCCTAAGGATATTGAGGCACTTCTTTAAGAATAACACCTGCAGTAACTGTTGCCTCGAGTTAAGAATGGACACCCGAAGCTCCACGGTCTTCGGGCTCTCCCATCGATCTCCCTGGGAAGAAACGTTGGATCACTATTAGTGTTGTGTAGTGTAGGTTTATTTCTATGTCTCCAGCTAACAGGAGGAGGAGGAGTGGGTAATTGTCGGTTGTTAGCTCTCCTGATATCGAAGTTAACAGAGATCTTGAACTCATTCCGGAAACCGGTGCCTGCCAATCGGTGTTGCATCTCCAGGTGGAAGTGAAGGTGCTTTTGGGAGTTGGAGACAGGGAGACTGTTCTCTTCGATGTCCATCTCGCACGATCATCTTGGTGAAGTGAGGAGCCGACACCAGGAGGCGCTGAGTAG
>NC_134797.1:60958599-60963599 GCF_046742065.1 Oratosquilla oratoria
CCAAAAGGTGTTGGTGTTTAAAAAGGCTTCAACAGATATATATATATATATATACATACATACATATATATATATATATATATATATACATACATATATATATATATATATGTATATATATATATATATATATATATATATGTATATATGTATATATATATATATACGTATATATACATATATATACATATATATATATATATATATATATATATATATATATATATGTAAGTCTAAATAAAAATATTCTTCTAAAAAACGCTGTGGAAGTCGGGGACAAGTGGTATTACTGTGACACTTTGTCCTAAAAATATTCTTGAAAAAGCGCTTGGGTAAGTCGGGGTCAGGTGGTATTCTTCTTCTTCTTCTTCTTCTTCTTCTTCTTCTTCTTCTTCTTCTTCTTCGCGCTCCTCTTCTTCTTCTTCTTCGTGTTCTTCTTCTTCGCGTTCTTCTTCTTCTTCTTCTTCTTCTTCTTCTTCTTCTTCGCGTTCTTCTTTTTCTTTTTCTTCTTCTTCTTCTTTTCTTCCTCGCGTTCTTCTTCGCGTTTTTCTTCGCGTTCTTCTTCGCATTCTTCTTCGCGTTCTTCTTCCTCGCGTTCTTCTTCCTCGCGTTCTTCTTCCTCGCGTTCTTCTTCGCATTCTACTTTGTGTTCTTCTTCGCGTTCTTCTTCCTCGCGTTCTTCTTCGCGTTCTTCTTCGTGCTGGGGATCCCGTGTTGGGGTTCCGCCCCGAGGCCGAAGGGGAAAACGAGGGATTAGAGCGCGGAAAGCTGCAGCCGTAGGCCGCTGTTTGCGCAGCCAAACCCCCGGTGAACCCGGGGAGGGCGATGCCCGCGGCTTGTATATACTATAATAAAGTAGTAGCCTCTGGCTGTCAGTCTGTTTGTTTGTTTGTTCACGAACTCCTCCTAGGGTTTTGAAGATAGATCCCCCTAACCATATATATTCTAATACCCTATCACTCCAGGTACTTGGATAACTATATTTCATTTAAAAAAAAATATTTTGGTTTGGGTTAAGGGTTAAAGTTAGGTGGTTTATGGTGAGGGACTACGCCACTACTGTAGTGTCCCCTTAAGTCGCGTATTATTTTTGTGACATAAGAATTATTATGATTAAACAAACCACCATATGTGTCCATAAACATTATCTATATTTGTGAAATTAATATTGCCACAAACCATGATAAATTTTATAAGAAGAAAGCATGTAAATTCAAATTTATTATACAATTTTACCAAATGTTGAAATATTGGTTATTTCCATTTGATTTTAGTGCGGGCGGAAATTGATTATTCACAAACTCCTAGGTTTTTGCAAATAAACCCCTATAAGCATACGTATTCTGAAGATAAATAAACGAGATACATTTCTTCACCTCTTAACTGTAGATATTTATTGTCAATCGACACACGCGCGCGTGCACGCAAAAGAATGTGTACATATGATATTTGTGTTTGTGTATGCATGTATTTTCAAACTAGGGTTTCCCAACCTTCGGGTAGGAAGGTGCACACCTGGGAGGGGGAGTGTTTAAAGCTTTATTTCTTTAAAAAAAAAATAATTTTGGTTAGGGATTATTCACGAACTCGCAGCAACGTAGTACTATAATAAAGTAGTAGCATCTGTCTGTCGGTCTGTCTGTTTGTTTATTTGTTCACGAGCTCCTCCTTGGGTTTTGGAGATAGACCAACATAACCATATATATTCTGATACCCTATCACTCCAGGTACTTGGATAACTATATTTCATTTCCAATTTTTTTTTATTTTGGCTAGGGTTAAGGTTAAAGGGGTATGGCTTGGTAACACGCTACTACTGTAGTTTCCCCTTAACACAATTGGCTTTTTGTGACAAAAATTAATATGATTAAACAAACCCTTGTATGTGTTCATAAATATAATTTATATTTGTAAAATTAATGTTGCCATAAACTACGATAGGCTTTGTAAGGAGAAAGCATGTAAACGTAAAATGATTGTATAAATTTACCAAATGTTTGAATATTGGTTATTTCTATTTTACTTTTTCGCGGGAGTTAACATTCAATTCAAAGATAATGAAAAAGTTAGTTCAGTTCTTCTCTTACGGCCGAATATATTTTATTTCCAAAGGGCGTCTCCCGCCCCAAATTGAGTTTTTCTTACTTTCTTAACATTTTATTTGTGTTACATTTTCCAGTGAGTTATGTTCGTATGTGTAACTTTTTCCAAAAATTCTATCAAAATTAAAGTGATCATCATGTGCCCGCAGCAACGCACGGGTAATTTGGCCAGTATATATATCTGTGTCTATATATATATATATATATATATATATATATATATATATATAATATATATATATATATATATATATTCTAACAACCACAATCCACTTTAATTCTAAGCCATCAAAGACCAGCATGCTGAAATTGAAATGTGGTACTGCCCAGGACTGTAACCCGGCATCCTCATGACAAGTGCGACAGTGGCTTACCAACTAGGCTATATATGCATATATATACAAATATACATATATATATATATATATTAAATATAATATATAATATATACATTTATTAATGTATACACAGGTATACCTGTACATACCTGTATACATATATTTCAGTCTTATTTGAAGATCTTGCGCTGGTAAACGTTTCATGCCGATTTGTCTAGTTACAAATATTACAAAAATGGATCCAGCGTATTTCGGGATAAAAGGTTTCAAGAATGGAATCTCGACCTTCTGACAGTAAACACTGAATGATTTCCGCTAACGTTCTCTCGTTCGCAGGTTGTTAGTGTAGGTAGTTCCTCTTGATATTCGCAGTGATTTTTTTTTCTTTTATGAGGAGACATGTTCTCGTGTCTTTGACTCCTGTGACCTTCACGCCGTCAACACAACTTCTGAAACTTCCGGAAACTCTCTCTTTCTCTGTCACTATATATATACATATATATGTATATATATATATATATATATATATACACACACACACACACACACACACACACACACATATATATATATATATATATATATATGTATATGTATACTAGCCAAATTACCCGCGCGTTGCTGTGGCCAAATGCTGATTATTTTAATTGTGATAGAATTTGCGGAGAAAAGTTATACGTATCAATATAACTCAATGGAAAATGTAACGCACGAAAAATGTGAAAACAATATTTTTCTAATGTATCAATTCAAAATTACATTATATATATATATATATATTTTCTTGTTGCTGCGGGCAAATGCTGATTGTTTTAATTTTGATAGAATTTGTGGAGAAAAGTTGCACGTATCAATATAACTCAATGGAAAATGTAACGCATGAAAAATGTGAAAACAGTATTTTTTAATGGATCAATTAAAAATTACATTTTCTTTTTTCTTTTTTCTAGTAAATCAATTTTGCAAAAATAACAATTCAAAAGTTGACCATTTTCTTTTTTGTTTATGGCAGTATTTGTAAAATAGCAATTCAAAGTTTAATTGTTCGTAAATAATCCCTAACCTAACCATACCATAACTAACTTTAACCCTAAACCCTAACCAATTTTTTTTTAAATGAAATATAGCTTTAAACACTCTCCCTCCCAGATGTGCGCCCCCCTACCCGAAGGTTGGGGAACCCTAGTTTGAAAATACATGCATACACAAACACAAATAGCATGTGCACATTCTTTTGCGTGCGTGTGTGAGTGTGTGTGTGGATTGACAATAAATGCCTACAGCTAAAGTGTGAAGAAATGTATCTACTTTATTTTTGTTCAGAATACATATGATTATACGGGTTTATTTGCAAAAACCTAGGAAGAGTTAGTAAATAATAAATTTCTGCCGCACTAAAATTAAATGAAAATAAGCAATATTTCAACATTTGGTAAAATTATACAATCATTTTACATTTGAATGATTTTTTGTACAAAAGCTATCATGGTTTGTGGCTACATTAATTTCACAAATATAAATAATATTTATGAACACATACAATGGTTTGTTTAATTATATTGATTCTTATGTTACAAAAATAATAACTTAAGAGGGGACTACAGTAGTGGCGTGTTCCCTCACCATAAACCATCTAACTTTAACCTTTAACCCTAACCAAAATATATTTTCTTAAATTAAATATAGCTTTAAATACTCCCCCTCCAGCTGTGCGCCCCCTCCCGAAGTTGGAAAACCCTAGTTTGAAAATACATGCATACACAAACACAAATATCGTGTGTACACATTCTTTTGTGTGCGTGTATTCACTTGGTCTTTGGATCACGTGTTGGACTCGTGATTGACAGCTATTTCCCTACCGGAAGAGAGCTCAGAGCTCGTATGACCGATCTATGGGTAATGCTATGACTTTGCACACACACACACACCCAACTCCCCGCCCACGAGAGTCGGAGTAACGACCCGAAGCGCAGCGATACCGAAATAATTTCGGCCCTGGGCAGGATTTGAACCAGGTACTGCCGCACCTCCGTACTGGCAGTGCAGTACTCTATCAACCGCGCCACCGAGTTTGTGTGTGTGCGTGTGGATTGACAATAAATATCTACAGCTGAAAGGTGAAGAAATGTATCTAGTTTATGATCAGAATATATATAGTTATAGGGATTTATCTGCAAAAACGTAGGAGTTGTGAATGAACTATTTAAATTGATAAAGGTTTATTGCATAAAATATGTACAGGGATATATACATTAATATACAATGCGGGCAACAGCCCGCCAGTGGGGAAGTTGTCTCGCCCTAGTGGGTGGAAGGTGAGGGCGTGGGGAGGTCAGCGAGTGAATGAACTATTTCCGCCCGCACAAAAATTAAATGAAAATAACCAATATTTCAACATTTGGTAAAATTATACACTCATTTTCCATAAACATGCTTTCTTCTTACAAAAGCTATCATGGTTTGTGGCAACATTAATTTCACAAATGTAAATAATATTTATGGACACATATAATGGTTTGTCTGATCATATGAATTCTTAAGTCACAAAAATACTACGTGA
>NC_134797.1:60968599-60971099 GCF_046742065.1 Oratosquilla oratoria
GTATGTTGCAGATGTCTGGTAATTCGCAGAAATTAAGTTATTACCCTAACGAGTTATCTGATTGTAGATAAAAACACCACAAAACTGTCGGGGAACTTTGGAAATCGGCTGTACGCCTATTGATGTCTGGTATTTCGTATCATACGAAAACATCGCGGAAATAAACCCATTCCCAGAACGTGACATGTATTTATAGACAAAGACATCACAAAAAATGTCGGAGAATTAAATCGACTCTATACCAGAGGACTCATAACAGTTTTGGTCTTGAGCCCTTCGACCGACCCAACAAACGATTCCCCTCAAGAGCACTGACCCCTCCAACACGGTGTCCTCTTAGAAAGATCCTGCAAAGAAGAACCCAAGGCGATTTCATTTAACTGATGGTCGACCCTTAGGAGAAACAGTCTTTCGATCGGCCGGAAACCTGTCCAAACTAAGAGTCTGTCTCTTGGCTGAATAAAACCAGCTGGCACTCACCACAGGAGGATCGAGGGTGTGTCACTGTGTTGAGAAAAGAAGACGGACCTCTTTCAGGAACGACAGAGGCGAAGGTCATTGTGGTTAAGAAAATGGGGTCACATTAGACTAGGTATGTGTGGAGCTACATTTGGGCGAGGATTTGTGTGTCTGTAACCACAAATGCCATGGGAGTTCTGACAAGGCGTACAGTATCTAGTATCCAAGCGTGCATACATACATACATACATACATATAAACATACATACAGTATTCAAAAGACTACAAGTACATACACACATAAATACATACATACATACATACATACATACATACATACAAACATACATGCATTACAAACATGCATTATTACAAAGGATTACAAAGGATTACAAAGGCGGAGCATGCCGACAGGAGATCTTTTGATCCATATATAGGTCGGATGCGAAAAAAAATCATAACGATAATAAATTAATAAATAAAAACTATAATAATGTAAATAACAAATAAAATACATAAATAAATGTATAGGTGTAGTTAAATAATAAACAAACAGGTAAATAGTAAATAATAATAAATTGACATATAACTAATAATAAATGAAAAGCAAAACAGACAAATGATAACAAAACAAAAACAAATAATATAAAACAAATTATGATCATGACAGCATCTTGCTTAGGTGTTTATCTAAATGATTCTTAAAGCTTCGAACTGAACTATAATGCACTACCTGTGCAGGAAGTTCATTCCATTCATTAACTGCACGGTTGGCGAAGTTGTTTCTACCTACTTCCAATTTGAATCTATTTCCGGACAGTTTGAGACCATTGTTTCTTGTCCGATTCTCATTCAGTGTGAAAATTTTGTCACTTTTGATGTTGTCAATTCCCTTTAGAATTTGAAAGACCTGTATCAAATCACCTCTGAGTCTACGCTTTTTTAGGGAAAACAGATTCATATGTTTTAGTCGATTCTCGTATGATTTATTTTTTATATTTGGAATCAATTTTGTGGCTCGCCGTTGTACTTTTTCCAGTCTGTCAATGTCTTTAGTGAGATTCGGTGACCATACGGAAACAGCATATTCCAAATGTGGACGAACTAACGATTTATATAGCTTGTTAATGAGTGATGGACTTTTGAACTCAAAAGATCGCGCAATCAGTCCTAGAATCTTATTTACTTTCTCAGAGGCTGAAATACACTGCTTGGATGATTTGAGATCGTTACTGATAATTACGCCAAGATCTTTTTCACTATCCACTTTTGTTAACGAATTTCCAAATAACTTGTAATCGTACTTACTGTTGTTTTTACCTATGTGCATTACTTTGCATTTACTTGTGTTAAATTTCATTAGCCACTTTTTAGACCATTGCTGTAATTTATCTAAATCTTCTTGAATATCTAATTGGTTTAAGTGATCATTTGCCATTCCGCACAGTTTAGTATCATCAGCAAATTTAGAAACAGTAGATTTTACTCCATGGTCTATATCATTTATATATACTATGAATAGAAGTGGCCCAAGAACGGGAACGGAAACCTGAGGAACTCCACTTGTAACATTTTTCCATCTAGAAGTTTTTCCATTTAAAACAACTCTGTTTTCGATCATTCAACCAATTACTAGTCCAGCTTAATAGGCTACCACTTATTCCGTGCGAAGCTAATTTAGTAAGTAGTCTTTCGTGTGGGACCGTATCAAAAGCTTTTGCAAAGTCTAGATATATCAAATCTATATTGTTTCTTTTGTCATAATTCGAGATAACTGTGTTGTAGAATTAGAGTAAGTTAGTTACGCAAGAACGTTTCCGTCTGAAACCATGCGGGCTATCATTTATCAAACAGTTACTTTCTAAAGACTACAACCACATACATACATGCATACATATATACATACATATAGCATTTAAAAAAACTACAAGAACATACACACATACAGTACATACATACATACATACATGCATGCATACATACAAACATACATGCATGCATACATACATACATATTGTACTTACATGCATTATTCAAAAGA
>NC_134797.1:60981099-60998599 GCF_046742065.1 Oratosquilla oratoria
TTATTTTGATAGACTTGTCGGCAACTGCTATTTTCATATGAAAAAAAGACACTCCTTACTTTCAACGTAAGGGCTTCCAAGTGCCATCAACCAGTCACTGGACACGCATATGTCTCGTTCTGCATTGTCCATCGTTAACTGGCTGACTAAAAAGTGAGCAAATCAGATCACTGTATTGCAGTTGCAAATACATTTAGTCAGCCAATCAGGAAACTGAGGATGAATAGTGGGCGAGTGCTTTCTTGCCTTAAAAGAAATCATACTTATACTTTGGGAGCGAGATGTCTTTTCACTGACTAAATCACTTGGCGGTAGCTTAGACAAATTGACAACAACGCCTCATTCCCAGGTAGTATTAAGTCTAGTTAGGTGACCAAAGCAACACTGATTTTACGTCGACAGAAATTAATAACAAGCCTCGTTGGTCCGCCAGGTTCCTGCATGATCCTTTTGTACTTGAACGAGTTCAAATATCTCTCAAGTCATGATCTATGACTGTATACTTTCAAACCAATGATATCAATCAACCTGTTGCCCCTGGTCTCTCTTGAAGAAGACCCGCGGCCTCCCGGAAATCGACAACAGCCTCCAGGCGGGACCAAAGTCGCTTAGAGAAGATATACTGTGTTGTTGTCTAGGGAAAGTCACTGCAGGGCATTGTAATGTGAGGTGTTCTGTGCCTTCTGTGTGGTGGTTGCATCTGGGACAGTTTGAATCTGTGGGCAGGCCTCCTCTGTGTTGGTAATGTCTCAATGACGGATGTTGACCTGAGCGCAGGCGAATGAAGCAATGGTACGAGAGCGTACACATGCGCACACCCAAAAATGCACACATACTACAAAAGAAAAGAAAAAATACTGGAATGTTTTGTTTTTCACTGACCTTCATGATGACGGAAGAGGTTGACAAGGTGATTCAGAACTACTTGTGGCCTTACTGCGTCATTATGTCACCTGGCGAATTTTGCTCTTGAAATCAAGCGGCTACAGCAGCGCGCATGCGTGGGTTGCACTGCACGATGTCACTTATTTATATCAACTGGTCGTCATTGATGACATCCTAGGTCACCGTTGATGTCATACACGTTACACTAAAGACGTTTGCTTAAATTTCACTGCTATCTGGCACTGCAACACATCACTGTCACTGAACTGTGCGCTATTTCACTGCTGAAGTACACTGTTTCTCTCCAAACAGGACACTGTTGACCGATATCACTGCAACAAACAAAAAATTACTTTATAATATGGACCACGACACGTGTACATACATATACAAACGTGTGTGCATACGTATACATACGTACACACACGTGTACATACGTATATACAAATGTGTACATACCTATACACACATGTATACATAGATATACACACGTGTACATACGTATACATACATGTGTACATACGTATACACACGTGTACATACGTATACACACATGTGTACATACGGACACACACATATACCACCCCGTATGGGGTATTGCCTAAGTTTAATGTAGTCAATATTCTAAGAACTTCCGTGACATCCCTACGGTTCAGACTCACGCACCATTCTTTCATGATTGAGGCCTACTCACCTCTCAAAAAAGTGTGTGTGTGTGTGTGTGTGTGTGTGTGTGTGTGTGTGTGTGTGTGTGTGTGTGTGTGTGTGTGTGTGTGTGTGTGCGCGCGCGCGCACATGTGTCCATCCGGAAAGAGCTGGAATCCAGGAAACATAATTGGTGCGAGTACAATGCATCGACCTCCGTAATACATTATTTATTCCTACACTTCGAATCATGTCCAGGGTTCGTTTTCAGGGATATAATAGGAGGTGGGTCGATGTTTATCTATAGCCGGCTACGTTTGGCAAGGTCACTTGGGAACTCCTCGTCACGACTATGAACATCCCACGGCGCTCCATATGCGACATTCTCATTTAATATTTGAGGGCTGAGCAGAGGGAGCATGATTTCGGAAAAAAGGAATAATCAAGGAGGACAGTGTAGAATCATATTCACTATATTCACTTTTTCGGGATCCGTGAATACACATGAAGGTAGAGTAAATTGTTTATAAAGATATATGAAGTCCACTACTGTGCTATGGGTACAAAGCTTGGAAACTGGCCAATAGAATTTGGAGTAGACTACAGGCAGAGGAGATGAGAGCTCCATATGGAACTACAGATGTACAAAGTTGGACCAAATAGGGACTCAAGTTATAAGAGAAGCGTTAAGAGAGAAAATGGTGTTTGTCTACGTGGAGAGGGGACAGTGAAGATGGTATGGACAAATTATGAAGATGGCAGAGTAAATATAGAAGGCAGCAGAGCTCTGGGATGTCCAAGAATGAGATGAAGAGCAAATGTCCAACCAGTCCTGAAGAATACGCGAAATTCACTTGAGGAGAAGGTCGAGAAGGAAAGGAGCATCACCTCTGGAGGGAGTGGCATTATAACTGACAGTCCTAATGAAGTCTAACAGAACAAGAGTAAGCATTAACAATATACCATCGTTGCAACAATTCATACTTGCTGCTGTTAAAGGCTTAAAGTCATATGCACGATCACAAATAACTTGTATTCTGGTGTAACAAACACGCTATAACCTTGAACAATTTGAACACTTCCCTTTAATGGTGCACTGTTATCTGGCCCATTATAGTTCAAAAAGTGTTAAGAGTCTATCTGGAATGACTCCTTGAACGGCATGAAGATTTGTTTTTGGCTGCTACAAGATTATTTTAATGAGTTGGGTAAATCTCCCCCCCCCCCACCAGTAGGTGTTATGAATAATGAAACGAGTTGTCTTTTGAAAACCAATCCACGAAACAAGACAATCACAAGAAACCACAAATTCAGACCACTGTGGCGTGTTGGTATCACACAATTCTTTTTTTCTTTTTATTTGTGAACAGAACAGCAGAATGACCAAACGAAGGCCAGCACTGATAAAAGAAATAATAGAAAAGGAAATGCAAATAAATAAACAGAATAAAAACACAAAGACATAATCATTTCAAGGTGGATCTGTAAGTTACAGAAGTGATTAAGTACTAAGCGTCTAATTTCCACAAAACATCAGTCTGTCTACATAGGGCTCAGGGGACGTTGTCTGTCTACACAGGGCACAGGGGATGCCTTTGATAGCAACTACTAAGTATTTCAGCGGCTTTGACCCATCGTTTTTCGCTCATATTTCCGAAATAATAATTCACATCAGCATGGTATATTAGCACAGCCTAATTCACACCCTGCCCTAATTTTTGACGTTATAGTGCATTCAAAAGTGTATTTAATTACGGTGTTTACTCTTGATATTAAGTGTGTCGTAGCCGACACCCGTGAAGTAAATCGAACAAGTGAAGTTGGGATACACGAGGTAGTTTGTGATGACGTCACGACTTCACCTGTTCGATTTACTTCACAGGTGTCGGCTACGACACACTTAATATCAAGAGTAAACGCCGTAATTAAATACACTTGTGAATGCACTATAACGTCAAAAATTAGGGCAGGGTGTGAATCAGGCTGTTCTAATATATCATACTGATGTGAATGGTTATTTCGGAAATATGAGCGAAAAACGATGGGTCAAAGCCGCTGAAATACTTAGTAGGATCTCCTGGCCCTCTTCACATCCAATTATCTCACTTTCCCGTCCATCACGGAAGCATCATACTTATGTTGGAAAGACCATTTGCACGTGCAAAATCTTGCAATATAGAATACACGTCACGATTACATCCCTCTACAAGACGCTACTTCGTACTACGTCATTACCACGTCATTCTCACGTCATCGACATATTACTTCTTTGTAGAAATCGCTTCTGAACGACTCTGCCCCGTAATACTAATTAAATGTGGCTTGTCTTCTCTACATGTTATTTTCACTTCACTGACACACAAATGTCACGTCATCAACACGAAACTGTGCAACACGTCAGTTTCACGTAACTTTTGTAGTGCGCCACTTTCACGTTATGTTTGCAGTTTCATGTCCGTTGTATCATGACACGGACAAGTAAATCATGTCACTTGCACGTAATTTCTCATGTCACTTGCACGTAACTTTTCATGTCACTTGCACGTAACTTTTCATATCAATTGTACGTGTTTTCTGATGTCACTTGTACGTAAGTTTTCATGGCACTTACACGTAATTTCTCATGTCACTTGCACGTAACTTCTCATATCACTTGCACGTAACTTCTCATGTCACTTTCACGTAACTTCTCAGGTCACTTGCACGTAACTTCTCATGTCACTTACACGTAACTGCTTATGTCACTTGCACGTAACTTCTCATGTCACTTATACGTATCATTTCATATCACTTGCACGTAACTTGTCATGTCACTTGCACGTTACTTCTCATGTCATTTGCACGTAACTTCTCATGTCACTTGCACGTTACTTCTCATGCCACTTGCACGTAACTTCTCGTTACTATTATATAACTGTCCAAAGCGTCACTTTCGCGTCATTGTTCAATACATCACCACGTAACTCCAGAATACGTTACTGCCTTTAACTGTGTGACACGTCACTACCACGTAAGTTTCATGTCACTAATATATAACTGCCACGTCACTCTCACGTCACTGCACGTGTGTATTAACTTTGACGTACATGTAACACGGTAATTCAACATAACTTTGCAACACGTTACTACCACCTGAATGTATATCACGTAACTGTCACATTATCACGTTATTGCCACGTGTGTAAAGAATAATTTTCATAAAAATGTTGCACGTTAATTCTACGCAACGCATCAATGCAATATATATGCATATCACCTCACTCTATCAAGTAAGTTCCACGTCATTATCACGTGCCTGTGACGTCACATGACAAACCACGTAATACCTGACTTGCGTCATCCAACGCAACGTCGTGCAATACGTCTGTTGCAGAGCAAGACAACGAAATCCCTCGCTTATGTTGCACTGCGTCAACACGGCAACGTAATTAATTTGTTTTATTCTGGCTAAAAATAAGTGATTCTAATGGGTCGGCCCCTGGACTGAATGACCTCACGAGCGGTCGAGACCCCAGCCAGAGTGCGGGCCCTTCATCTGCATAGAACTGTGTGTTCTCAGACAGAACAAACATTACCAAGTAAGACACTGTGTTGATGGGATCAACTCGTTCGAGAATAATGTCGACTATTATATATCCATCCTGTCTGTCACAAGCCGATTTTCTTCACTTTAAAGAAAATCTAATCTCGACACGAATATTTTTTTGAAGGGATAGGAACTTTTTCGTTGCTCCTCGAAAAATGTACATCAAATATATATTTCAGTTAACGCCATTGTTTTTTAACATGCAACTGGGATGAGTAGCCCATTCATTATTCGAAATACTAAAATCTAATTGAAGAAAGTGGGAGAGGAGGAAATTCAAAATAGATAAGAATTACCTGACGTTAGAGAGAATGAAAATATATACAGAATCCATTATGCCGACAGGGTAAAGGAAAAAAAATCACCTCACTAGGAGTTCCTCTATTATCGTCATCCAGAAAATATACACAAACGACATCAGGATCGAAAGAGGAAACAAAAATAAAAAGTCCACTGTAACGTCACCGTTACATAATGACGCCACGTCCCGTTACACAGCAACGTCAAGTCACGCTGCAGTGTCACGGAGAATCCCGTGATTTGTGGAAATTGGACGTCTGCCGTTCCCCAGAATATAATACATTATGTGTGACGTCATCCTGAAAAGTCAGACCTCTTCGTTACCGGAGTCCCGAGCGGGCGGAGGAGGAGGAGGAGGAGAAGAAGAAGAAGAAGAAGAAGAAGAAGAAGAAGAAGAAGAAGAAGAAGAAGAAGAAGAAGAAGAAGAAGAAGAAGAAGAAGAAGAAGAAGAAGAAGAAGAAGAAGAAGAAGAAGAAGAAGAAGAAGAATTAGACTGGGGGGGATCACATGATAGTTTGAAAAATGTCCATTTTATCTCCTCAGGCTTCTGGCCTACCCTGTGTTCTCATACAGGGTAGCGCTAATAAATCAAGAACTTGTATATTCAAATGAGGGTTTTTATCCTTGATATAAAGGACCTCGATTATCTTTAATTTTCTCGGGTCCATGCAAGTTTCCAAGATTTTCGTGTTCTGTTCTAATTCTTCTCGAAAATCTTGGAAACTTGCATGGACCCGAGAAAATTAAAGATAATCGAGGTCCCTTGTATCGAGGATAAAAAAAACAAAAACCTAATTTGAATATAAAAGCACTTGATTTATCAGCGCTACCCAGTATGAGAACACAGGGTAGGCCAGAAGCCTGAGGATATAAAATGGACATTTTTCAAACTATCATGTGATCTCCCCCAGTCTAATAATTTCACGTGGTCAAATGCCACTCTTAGTTGACACTAGACACACTCCCTGAAGAAGGCTCAGTTGAGCCGAAATCCGGATCGGAGATTATGTCCGCCTACGCACGAGTTCTACTGAGTTTAGACCCTGCAACACGGCGATTAGTGAGATCTTTAGAAAGTATCTGCAAGAAAATTATTAATGCAGAAAACAGCATCACCTTCAACAAAATTTGTTTATTAGAAGACTTACTGCCTGTCTATACTTTAAATAATAATAATAATGATAATAATAATGATAACAATAGTAATAATAATAACAATAATAATAATAATAATAATAATAATAATAATAATAATAATAATGATGATGGTGATGATGATAATAATAATAATAGTGATAATAATAATAATAATAATAATAATAATAATAATAATAACAACAATAATAATAATGATAATAATAAATCAACAGACTCTCAAAACAACACTCACTTAGAGCTCGAAATGCACGTGTCATTCTCAAATAAAACTGCAAAACATTTCTTCTTTTTTCATTGTGATTCCAGTTCCACGCCCGTTCATGTAAAGGGTGAACTTGTAACACATTTTTTCTCATATTCAATAGGATTTATCTTAAATTGCACAGCCTTCAGCTTTTCACCATGAGAGTTCCTGGTTCAACCAACCAATCAGATCTAAGGATTGCTTTCTTTCAAACGTCACCTAATCCGTCTTTTACTGGACACCATATCCTATGTTCTTAACATCCGTTTTACAGATACAAAATAGAACAGGTTACGAGTGCAGAACACATGAACAAAACTTAGTTCACAAGAAAAAAAAATCAAGGCATTACAGATAAATATTCAGTATCATTTAGCTGAACTGGGCATTTTTAATGTACTCTAAAGATTTGCCTCTATTTGTTGCCAGACGACTTTATTCAGCTTAGAGGAGGCCTTGACTCCAAATGAGTTGAAAGTTTTATAAATTAACCTTTCCTATGCCAAATCGTACTTTATTTTTTCTGGTTAACGCCAAGCGTATTTATTCAGCCAAAAAGAAATACAGAACTAATTCACCACGCGAAAAAAAATCTCTTAGATATTTTTCAATACTATTCACATCTAATATGCTTCTTCTGGCGGCGCGCCACCAAGCATCTTTTTTCAGCTGAGCGAAACCCCTTGTGCAGTGAATCATTAAATCAAGATAAAACACATACCGCTAGGTCTCTTAATCCAGCATTCGCCACCCGCCACTTGTGCGGGGGTTTGAGCCCAGGACATGAACCCACTTCGGGAATTGGTGTTGTTTTATGTCCTGGGCCAATTCCCGAAGTGGATTTATGTCCTGGGCCCAAACGTCCGCACAAGTAGCGGTTGGCGAGTGTTGGTTAAAGAGACCTAGGTGTAATCGATCCAACTGGCAGAAATATTGTTTACAATATTTATAAATTACAACGAATTACAAATACAAAGCTTAACGAAATGTGACCTTTCGGTCCATAACGAAGTCGGAAATATATATATATATATATATATATATATATATATATATATATATATATATATATCTATATATATAACGAACTAAATAAATACAAAGATAAACTAGACAAGCAAAACAAAATTACCGGTTGGCAAGGATTGTTTCTGAATAGATGAAAGATGCTTGGGGTGGAAAAGGATGAAACTGCCGCCCAGCTCCGCGCTAAAAATTCTCACAGTGACATGAACATTGTCTTTCGTTCCTAATAACCAGTGATTCAATCCTAGGGGAACAATATCGAACAGAAGAGGCAGTCATATACAGTATATATGTGTGTATATATATATGTGGGTGTATGTGTGTGTGTGTGTGTGTGTGTGTGTGTGTGTGTGTGTGTGTGTGTGTGTGTGTGTGTGTGTGTGTGTGTGTGTGTGTGTGTGTGTGTGTGTGTGTGTGTAATAAAACCACTTGGAAAATAAAATGAAATGTGACCGAACGTTTTCGTCTATTTAAGATCTTTGAAAATGTCTTATATAGACGAAAACGTTCGGTCGCCTTTCATTTTATTTTCCAAGTGGTTTTATTACACATTTTGTGAATCACGTGTTTTTGTGATTTATTCGCATACATATATTTGTATACATATATATATACACACCTATATATGTATATATATATATATATATATATATATATACATAGTAAAAGAGAGATTAAGGGGGACTGCAGTACAGAGAAAGAGTGGAAGTCAAAAGCACTTAGTATTCTTCCTCGAGTGGTGACCAGTCTCCAATAAAAATAAATAAATAGATACATAAATAAATAAAATGCTACGTGAGTCTGGTCCGTAGAGGTGAAATGAAAGTACGTACTGACTGCATAAACTAATCGCAGTCAGGACTTCCGTGAAGAAACAGAACGCCTCTAGTCCTGGTGAAAGCGAGCAAACTCGTTTATCATCTTTTCTGTCTCTGACGGGGACATTAACCCTGTCCACTGGATGAGGGAAATCGCCTGGCGACAGCCAAAAGAAATGTCGATGTCGCCCATAGCAGCGAAATTATATAAAATAGTCTGGAAGAGTGAAGGGGAAGGCATGGGTAAGACTAAGAGTGGGTGAACGGGATAATGAAAAAGAAAATGAAAGAAAGTAGAAAAAGATATTTTGAAGAAAAGCCTTCCCTTTTGATTTGGTGTCCCTATTCTTCAAAAGGGCAAAACTGGACCCCATATTGTTCAAAAGGTCTACCTAACCTAACTTGACCGAACTGAACCTAACCATTTTAATTCTATATATCTATTTTCTTATATGGGACCATTATTCTTCAAAATTGCAATAATGAGACCACTAATGTTCTTCAAAAACTCCAAAAAAATATAAAAAGAGAGAGAGAGAGATAGAGTCATAGAGGTGGTAAATAAAAAAAATTAAAGAGGGCAGCAGAACGGATGGACGGCACAAGTTGAAAGTGAAGCAGTTGCAATAGACACCATCAGCAGCGCACATCTACGCAACTCCGCTAATTTAATCAACAGATTGAAGCACTTAGATTTAAACAAAAAAGAAGATGGCCAGTTATGACGTAAAAGCTCTCTTCACCAACGTAGAAATTGAAGGGGCAATGGAAGCAGTAACGAAGGTGCTAAATCAAGTAAGTGACAGTGATTTACCGGTTAAAAAAGCAGGCTTTGTGAAACTAATTTCATTATGCATAAAATTCAACTGCTCCACTTTGAACAACCAAGAGTATATACAACTCCGAGGCTTAGCTATAGGATCTCCTCTCAGTGCCATTATAGCAAACCTTTACATGGAAACACTTGAAGAAGATAAATACACACGTATCATGGGAAGAGGAGCCTCCTGTTATCGGTACGTAGACGACGTATTAGTTATAGTACCAGAAAATACTGATTTAGATCAACTTCGTAGGCTCAATAGTGTAAAGAGATACATAGAATTCACAGTGGAAAGGAGATTCATAAAAAAACTGTCATTTTTAGACACGGCAATACATCGTACTGATGAAAGTGCAAAAGTTTCAGTATATAGGAAACCAACAAACAAAGAAGATTTTATTCATTACTTATCGCGACACGACACAAGAACGAAATCCGGCATGATAATAATTTTTTTCCTCAGACCATTTAGATTATGTAGCGAAGAATTTTTACACGACGAATGTAAACACATAACAGAGCCGCCTGAAATATCCACCGGGTCCTTTACAAAAACTGAAAAATAAAGCCAAGCAAGTATGGAAAAGAAAAAACACAGTCACAGAAGAACAGAGAAAATAAAAAAAAATTAGTGGTTCCTTACTCTAGACGAAGTGAATTAATTTCCAAGTTCCTCGCAAGAATAGGAATAGACATCGTGCACTCCTCAGGACAGAAGACAAGGGACATTTTGTACAATAACCAGCACACGGGAGAGAAAAATGAAAACAGCGTGGTTTACAAGATTCCATGTGGCGGATGCGATGCAGCTTATTTCGGAGAAACTTCACGAGGAATTACAAAAAGATTATACGAACACAAGAACGACATGCGACACCACAGAACATCTAATTCGTTAGTAATACAAGCTACACAACACGGCCATATGCCTAATTGGAAAAACACCAAAATCTTACACACCGGTATGAAAAAGACGACAAGAAAAACTATCGAAGCTGCATATATCAACACATTTAGTTCAACCAATCATAGAGAAGGGTTTGTAAACTTAGCGCATGTAACAGCAAGATTGATCATCAAGGGGGGCACATACAGACCAATCAGCGAACTCTATCCCAAAGCGACCTGTGGGATGATTCGTTTAGTAAGTATATAAGCAATGTATGTCAATTTGCCTGTACCGTTATCTCTCTGAAGAAGACTCTGTCGAAACGTTAGAGAATAAAGTACTTCTGCTCCTTCCTGGACTTTACCTACACCACTCTACCCATACATTTGTCTTTTCTCTTATCGAAAATATGTATATATATATATATATATATATATATATATATATATATATATATATATATATATATATATATGTTTACATATAAATATATATATATATATATATATATATATATATATGCAAAGTAGACCATTTGGAAAAGAAACTAATAGAGCAGAGCGCTTTCGTATATTACATCTTCAGTATTTTTTGCATTGAAGTTATGATTTACGAAAGCGCTCTGCTTCGTTAGTTTCTTTTTCCAAGCGGTCTACTTTGCATAAGTGAACACACCTTACCCGCGTTCTTATATATATATATATATATATATATATATATCGATCGGACTACCCCGAGTGAGCCATACTCAAATCTGCGTGATTAAGCCAGTGTGTATAGCACTTCACATGTATGCATTCGCAAAGACATCGATCTACGTACGTAATCACACACGCGATCTAATAAGTCGGACACGTGACCCACGCATGAATTACAAGTTCCTCCCATGGAGTTATGAAATCAGCTGTGAAAGACTCCTGTTTAAGATCAAGTCTCTAATATCATGTCGATTCCGAGGACATTTTTCGAAAAAGAAAAAAAAAACATATTATTCTTGCTGAATCTGCTATGTTGTGTACCTCCTATGCTGCATGTAGCGTATACATAAATGTTCTATAATCTAAATATGTATTTTGATTTAGATCATTTTAGGGTATACAGTATATATTATGCTTATACCGGAAGACAAACTTCAACAAACGGTCACTCAATGTTCTTCGATACATTCGGGAAGGTTAAACTTCTCTCGATGGGTGCGACTTGTTCTATGGACCTCAGTTCAATGAAAGTTTAACAATCATTCATGATTTTGCTTTGGCTTCTGCCAGAAGATTTCAATCAAGTTAAAGAGGGACTTTAAGCCGTAAATGAATAATATCTTAATAGCTATGGGGAACCCCCCCAAAAAATCCATGAAATTGTCGAGTCAGGTTCAGAATATCAAAGAAGTTGATCTGCCGTTAAATGATGGAATGAAATTATCTCGTATTGAGTAAAAACACAGCTATAGGAAATAAGCAAAAAGAATAAATGAATGAATAAATGAATAAATAGATCAACAGAGTAAAGAAATAATTTAAAAAAAGTAAATTACACTGAAGTTAGATAAAATGAAATTAAATACAATAAAGATAAAATCAAACCAAATTAAATCAGATAAAACAGGAAATCCTCGACAAGAAGCCAACGCACTTCAGTACTGAGGAGGAGTTTACATATTTTATTCTGGCTAATGTCAGACAATTTCAATCTGCTGAGGAACATGACGTCACTGACATGATGAGGTCGAGACTGTCTCATCGCTGTGGCCATGGCAGTTACGCCTCTACTAAATAAAATCGTCTGGCGGCAGCCAAAACATACACACAAGTCGTCAACAACAGTGAAAGGGTCAACCCTAAAGGTGGTGGCACACTAAGCCTTTCTCGCTAGCATGCTACTTGCTTTTGCTATTTCTTTTAAGTAGAAACGACTTCGGTTACGATTTTTTTTTTTTTTCTAAATGTCAAATTACTCTTGCGTCCTATAGTGAGAAGCTGAATGACAAACTAAGAGAAGTTAAACCTATGATACTAATGTTAGACACATTGCCAAGATATTCTTACGAAAATCTAGAATATTGTAACCGAAGTCGTTTCTACTCAAACGAAGTAGCAAAAGCAAATAGCATGCTAGCTTAATGTGCCGCCATCTTTGGAGTACCTTATTCGATTTTAGTCTATTCTGTCTGCCGCCAAGCGATTTTATTCAGCTGAGGGGGAAAATATCCTGAACACAAAAGTGTTAATGGATCTTAACATTTTTAATCGGCTTAAGATCATCACGAATGTAAAGTTGTTCAACATTTACTAACTTCAGGAATTAAACTAGTCACGATGATACTGAATCAACACTGATCAAATATGGAACATCATCTTCTGTGACAACACTTATTTGGCCTATAAAACACTTATCCCCTCCAACATGTTAACCTACAGCATAACTTCGTTCCATGCAAAATGATCTCTGACAACACTTATTTGGCTCACAAAGCACCTACCCTTTTTTATCCGTCATCCTATCAACCTTGTTTAGGTAAAATCAAGTGATATGATTTATATGTTATATTCTGGCTAATTTCATTCACTTGTAGAACGACCTCACCCCACCCCGCAACCCCTGATGGAGACCAATTGTTATATTTTCAAGAACCCACAAGAGAAGAACTTAACGCCAAAGATGATTAAATGCTCTATCAGCCTCCAGTCAATTTCATTCAGCTAAGAAGACCATCCTCATTATAACAACCCTTTCCCTCGTGTCCCACGACTGAAATAATCATTCCAGTTGCGCCAGGAGATTCTATCCAGTTGTTTATGAAGAAAGCCATAAGCACTTCTAGTATATATGAAGATATGTCATTTTCTGATACAGTGACTACAATCAGTAGGCAATGATATTAATATCTGAGTGTGAAAAAAACGCAAGCTATCACGTTGTCAAATATATTCGCTCTAACACACACACACACACACACACACACACACACACACACACAGTAAACTTTCCCTTCGATTTCCCTTTTGGCTCTTTTACCGATGGACATCACGGCATCGAAGAGTCCCGTGACTCGGGACCACCACAGCCCAAGGAGTCCCAGCCGGCTTCACGAAACCACCAGTAACACAATGAGACTCTGCAACACGATGGAGAAGCAGAGACAAACGCACGTATCATCAAACCTCTGCGGAGCGGCAAAATGTGGGCCATCTGCTTTTTGGCTCGCTTTTTTTTTAAGAATAAACACCTGCATACACATATGCGTGTGCGTATATATATATATATATATATATATATATATATATATATATGTACATATGTATATCCATATATATATATATATATATATATATATATGTATATCCATATATTTATATATATATATATATATATATACACACATATATATATTATATATACATATATATATATATATATACATATACATGCATATACTGTATATATATATATAATATGTATATATATGTATATATTTATATATACACACACACACACATTATATATATATATATATATATATTCATCTTATCAGTCACATTAACTTATTTCTATTTCTATTTCTTGCAGACATAATCGAGAATTACAGGAGTATGTAGCTCGATGGAAGCATGTTCGGAAACTGAGACGCTGTCAGACTGAGGACTCGAACTTGGCCGATTCGTAACAAATAGACAATGACTTAACTAACTCAGCCATTAAGAGCAATACAAGTTAAGCACAATTTCTTAGATATGTATGCTCGAGTTACATACGTATACACGATCTTTATACTTAACCCAGTCCCGCCACGATTAGCCATTGTCATATGTACTAGGGATGTGCCAATTAATCGGCATCGGCATCGGCAAGAATCGGCACTTTTTTTTTTTTTCTTTTCTTTTTTTTTGTGAATCGGTATCGGCGAGAATCGGCCTACTTTGAGACAGGGATTAGGCATCGGCATCAACAATATTTTGCCGATGTCGATGCCGATGCCCAAGCCAATTCAGTAATTCACCTATTATTCATTGTTCTGGTGGCTGTATAAGGCCATGGAGCATATTATGTGCTAAAGGAGATACCGCTACCAAATAAGTAATCATTGCTTTATTTTATTTTCACATAGAATCACAGTCGTAGGGAATGAGGTGGCTACGAATATGCTGTGGTAGTGTTCAACCTACACTGCAGTCTAGTGCCACAACACACGTTTCGAAAATATCATGCAGAGATGATAAAATATGCAGAGACGAGAACGTATGACCTGAGAAACTTAAAATAGCACCACAAGTCGGGGTAAATGTTAGAGCAAATTATATTAATTTTCATTCTTACTTTTGTATTTCTTACATATATATATATATATATATATATATATATATATATATATATATATATATATATATATATATATATATATATATATATATCCATATTATTATCCTTATCATTATTTATTATTATTATTATTATTATTATTATTATTATTTTTTTTTTTTTTTTTTTTTTTTTTTTTTTAAAAAAAGTAAGGAGGAACTGGTGTGTGTTGGTTGGCGGGGATCGTAATTTTTTATGATTACTATGCTGTTGAGATGGGATACGTATATTTACCCTTTCAGGAACTGTTGGTAATAGGACAAGGAACAGGTGAAGGATTGAGCAGCCTTGGAGGAGGTCTCCGCTCTCTGAGTGCTTTTTCTAGTTTCTAGTTTAATCTTATTTGACTAACTATTAATTTTCGGTTTGTTTGCAATGTTTTATTTGTGAAATATTCTAAAAATAAATATTTTATACAAATTTCAAAAGGAACAGTGTGATAGACTAATAGTACTTCTATTTCCTTTCTTTTCAGTTTGACAGCCAACTGCCTTGATGAAAATTTCAATCAGTCGTTGGTTGTGCTTCGAGAGAAGCCATTCCCAGGTTCCCAAACAGCAAATGATATATGCACCATGATTCAAGAGGTAGTGGATGATTTTAAAATCCCAACTTATAAAGTCCACACGATTGTCCACGACAATGCTGCCAATGTGAGTAAAGGGATTTCTAACACTAGCTATAGCAGTCTTAGCTACTTCCTTTACACAATCCAGCTTGTAATTCATGATGTTATATTCTAACAAAGACTGGTGAAGGATATAATTACTAAATGCCTCCAAATAACAGGTCATTTTACTCGTTCGTCATTGGCATACACTAAGCTTCAGGAACTTCAAAAACAACACAAGTTGATACAAGAAGTGATCACTAGGTGTAACAGTACATACCTCATGCTGGAAAGAATATATGACCAGAAGACTGCAATCGCCTCCTACTGTGCCGAGATACCAAATTTGCCAGTGTTTGATGCTAAATGGGGACTTATTGGAAAATGTTCCAACCTCCTTAAGATCTTCCATCAAAGTACTCCAAGGTAATTTCTTTTTTATTATTCTATCTATTCTGTAATCATTCTATAAATTTAATGATGAAGAAATTACGTAATGGATAGTACTTTTTCACTTTTCAGGCCTGGGAAGTTAGGATAGCTTTAGGAAGTTCATGCAATAGGCCTTATGTCAGTTGCCCACATCTTGAAAGTGGGCCTCTTCATAGTGCCTAAAATATATATTTTGCATTCATATTTGCTTAAAGCAAAACTTCTGCAAGAGATTGGATAAACTAATAGAGCTACGTGTATGAGTATAAGTGAAGCATAAGTAAATTAAGGAATATTAAGTAAACTAAAGTACTTTCATTCCCTTGTTTTCCTTAATTTTACTTCTGTCTCACTTATGCTCAAACACATACAGTCTCTTTCAGAATCCGAAATATATATTTTAGGAACTATAAGGAGGCCTACTTTCAAGATGTCGGCAACTGGCAAAAGGTCTACTGATTGTGATCATGTTAGTTGTTGCCATGCCCGACTTAAAATCTATGTTTTTGGATTCACCTACTCTATGTATTGTAAATATTGGAAATATTAGAGATAAATAAAAAAAATGTATTTTTTCAGGCTGAGTGCAAGGACGGCCAATGCATCAGACAGTTCCTCAAGTAAGAGTGTTGAAGCATGTTGTGACAAATATCATGTCAGAGCATCCAACAGCTCAACAACGAGGGTGTATAAATCTACATAGATTATAAAGCAATTATATAAAGTGAAATCGGTATCGGCATCGGCAACTAAGAGTGAATAGAAATCGGCATCGGTATCGGCATCGGGAACTAAGAGTGAATAGGAATCGACATCGGCATCGGGAAAAAAAAATGGAATCGGCACAGCCCTAGTATGTACATAAGTGGGATATTATTAACAAATACTGAATGGTCCCCAGTACACAGATACTCATTTTATCAACCACATTAACTTATCTCCATTTTGATTCCTTGCAAGCAAGATCGAGACTAACAGGAGTATTTAAGCTCAATGGAACCATATTCGGAAACTGAGACGCCGTCAGATTGAGGACTCGAACCTGGCCGATACATAACAAATGGATAGTGACATAACCAACTCAGTCATCAAGAAGGATATAAGTTAAGCACAATTTCTTATATATGTATGCTCGAGTTACATACGTATCGCATATAAATAAATACACAAATAAATGTATAAATCTATAAAGAGAGAGGGAGTGTAAGGTTCACTTTAGATATTGAAAAGCAAGTCAATGTATTACACGTATAAGGACCACCATTACGCGAACCTCTAAAAGCACATCATGAACATAATGATCAAATGAATTAATAAATCAATTAATTAATTAATAACGAAATGAATAGATAAATAAATAGACGAATAAATAAATAAGAAAAAAAGTTGTCTAATACGACAACCCCACTTCCAACTTGCTGCTTACCAAGTAATAGAAGATAAATTAATAGATAAATAGATAAATAAAAAAGTGTCTAATATGAAGCCACCAACCACCCACCCACCCTGCCCTTACGTTGGGTAACTTTGTGATATTGTTCATGATTGAGTACACAAACGAGCAAGTGGGTCAGTGGGTTAGAACCGGGTTTAAAAACCTGGTCGCCCGCTAACCCCTAACCCAGCAACCCACAACGCCTTGGTGTTCCGCAAAAAAAACCGCAGACGGCGGGAAAACCGCAACATCCTTTCTCGGCAGTCTCTTTCGTGACGTCATCGATCTTGTGA
>NC_134797.1:61008599-61021099 GCF_046742065.1 Oratosquilla oratoria
AGGGCTCGGATGACTTTAGGTCTTAAGTGTCACGTACTGCGATAGCATCATCAAAACAGTTTCTATGACCTTCAATTAAAACACTGAAGATGATTCAGGGGAAGATGGTGGTGAGGAGCGCGGGATTCGAACCCACAACGAAGCTGATACGAGACCAGTAGGATTACGCCACCAGGATGCAAAGAAGGATTAATTCATTTGCTGCCGTAGGATTCCGACGAAGCGGATCAAAATCGTCTGGCGTAAACCAGAAAGAAATCTAAGGTAGATCAAAACAAAACATCGTCACTGATATGACGATGTCACTGTTGCTATGGAAATAATCTCCATTCGATCGTCGTCACGGCTCTACCCTGTAAATCCCAGCCGATATTTGAACATGCCTTGCCTAAATTAGATCAAATAACCAAAAATAGCATAACCTAGCCCAACTTTGGAGATGAATTGGTGGGATGTTTTCAATGTGCAGGGTTTCAAGACCTTATCCCAAAAGTTCTCTCAGTTTACAATTAGGTAAATGCATACACATGAACACGTCTTACCTAAATTAGATAAAATAACCAAATCTAACTTAACCTAACCTAACACACAAAAACACCCTAACTGTGTACCGGAAAAAATATATTCATACGTAATCCGTATTTACCTAAAGTAACATTTCTAATATCTCAACATCTGCTAAAAAGAGAAAAGCTCACATAGAGACAAATATATTTCTGCGTCAACAGTTTTTACCTAAAGCGACATTTCTAGTTAGTCAACATGTGCTAAAGAAAGAACAAAACACAGCCAGTAACGGCACTGAATTCTTTGCATTTTACTTCAATATCGATTCCATCCGTTGTCGTACGATTTCATTCAACCGAGGGAAATCCCTTTCGTAGTGAATAGGTTAAACACATCATGAGTCTTTCGCCAGGCGATTTTGTTTCAGTTGAGAGGAGCCCTCCCCACAAGATGAGAGTTTGAATGCAAGTGCTACACCTTTCAAATGAGATCGAAAGCAATATCTCTTCTACCTTGTATCAATAATTCTACCAAAGCATTTCGTAATATACTTTCAATATGGGAAGATTTAATGTACTGAAACTTAGGAAAGTTAGTCTAATACTCTGCCCTCATGGAGCAGTGGATAACATTCCTGCTTCGATCGCGACAGTTCTGGGTTCGATCCCCGGTAAAGGCTAAGCAACTGTTGCAGTCACGCTTTCAAGTCTTCCCAACCCCACTCTGCAACGGCGGATATTAAATATGTAGTATATCAATGCTGCATTTCAAAGTTGGTTCCAGACTCTATTCCACAGTTATCCCAGTACTATACACCTCACATACCCGTGTGGTGAGGAACAGAATCTGTTTCACCACCCTAAGGGCACAAGCCGGTGTTCAAGGCACTCTGGATGTCTAACCTACAGAAAAGAAATCTGAAACATTAAATTCCCACACTTTCAGACAAACCCTAATTCTGAGGAACCTTTACCGGTAAGAACACAGCTCCTTGAAGAACGACAGCAGCTGACGCTGAGACGGCATATGGCCCCGCCGCCGACGCCAGGGGTCCACGTGATTCCGCCTGGGGCACCAGACTGCGTCAGGTTGCTGAGAGACGTCGCGGGCTCGGGGAGAGACACTGAAGTCGCGTACATGCAGATCTGGCGCCAAGACTTCTGCTCTCTCTCCTCCTGGGGGAGTTGATGAACTTACGCTAGGAGGCGCTGCGCTTCAGCCGAATCCGGTACTTTTACACGATGTGTACAGGCAGTTAAGGGAAGTGGTAGTCACCGTTAGCCGCTGGGGATCGATCACGGGACTTTTGTAGTTCTGTGGTGAGATGAACACCCAGCGTGCAGCATCAACACCATCTCGTTACAATACCTCCATTCTGGCCACCACCAGGTCATTTCATTCAGCTCCATGGCGTCTCATGGGTAACTACTTTTAACAAGTATTACTTTTCTTTTGATATCAAATGCCGCCAGGTTGCTTCGTCATCTCCGTGGCAAATCCTAAGGAGGGCCCGGAAGAAGAACAACAACAATAACAACAACAACTACGACAATAACAAGAAAAGAAGAAGGAAGGAAAGAAGAGGAAGGAAAGAAGAAGAAGAAGAAGAAGAAGAAGAAAGAAGGGGAAGAAGATGGGATAGAAGAAGAAAGGAAAGACGAAAACGAAGACGAAGAAGATACATGAAGATAGAAGAAGAAGAAGAAGATAGAAGATAGAAGAAGAAATAGAAGAAGAAGAAAGAAGGGGAAGAAGAAGGGATAGAAGAAGAAAGGAAAGGCGAAAACGAAGACGAAGAAGATAGAAGAAGACAGAAGAAGATAGAAGAAGAAGAAAGAGAAGAAGATAGAGGAAGAAATAGAAGATAGAAGAAGAAATAAAAGAAGAAGAAAAAGAAAAGATCCACCGAGGAGCTGCCACGGCGGTGAAAAAAAAAGTTCCTCGACAACCGTAATAAAAGGAAAAGTGCCCACCAATACGGAAGGATTTTATCTCTTTGCTATGATGACGTAATCTTGATTTCATTTTGGTTTACATCATACGATTTCATCCCTCTCTGAGAAGGAGTTGTCTGCATTCTTCGCCCATCCTCTATCGGTGGCATCATTGCTTGAACCAATTCCCTACCCGTAAGGCGCCATAGATGTAATATAATGTCGTAACGGTAGCTAGAATAAAGACACATGTGTCCTTCCGGAATGCTTAAACCCGTTCCATGTCGAAGGGGTGCCGGAGAAATGAAAAGCCAACAATCCTATTAAAAATAATATTGCAAAAAATAAATAAATAGATAAATAATAATAATTATAATAATGATAATGATACTAATAATATAATAATAATAATAATAACAATAATCAATGATAATGATAATGATAATAACAATAATAATAATAATGATAATGATAATAACAACAATAATAATAATAATAATAATAATATTATTAATAATAATAATAACAATAGTAATAATAATAATAACAAATAAAAATTCGATAAGAACAGTGTTAGCGTTTGTATTCCTGAGGCTGTAATCACCCAAGAAAACATTCAATAGCAACGCATTACCACACTACTACTTTATTCCCTCCAATAACGCCTCTGCGGATACTATTCTAGCTAATGCGAAACTATTTCATTCATTAGAAGGATAAATGGCGTGTCGCCTTAGACCCAGCTCAATAACAAGTCCGCCCCCCAAAGTGTAAGATTGCTTATAATAAACCATAATAAAATATGTAAAGCGCGTCACATTGGTGCCTGAGTTGAAAGGGAATGTCCCTCCCATTAACAGTATCATCTCGACAAAGATACATTGTTACATCGATAGTACATGCTATTAGGCTTGGATAGTCCCCGAGCTGAGTTAGTTTACACATGTACATACGTGCGAACGCACACACGCGCACACAAACACGCACGCACACACACACACACACGCGCGCGCACACACACACACACACACACACATACATATACATACATACACACACACACTCACACACACACGAGTCCAACACGTGATCCAAGACTATGATGACTCACACACACATACACGCTCACACACAAACACATACATAATCCTAAATTTGCGTATTTCCTCTTATCTCCATGGAACCTAAAAATACCAAAGACCAACGTTGTATTCTTACATTAATTGTGGTCTTTTCAATGCCACGATCTTGTACGAGCGACTGAGCACACACACACACACACACACACACACACACACACACACACACACACACACACACACACACACACACAAAACAATTGAGCCATCTTCACCCTCGTCGTTGCGACAAGCGAGTGAGCGAGATGGCGAAAGAGAGTCCGAGAAACAATACTAATGTCTACTGGCACATCCCACTTCCCCCTCCTTCCTCCCTCCAGCCACCTTTCACTTGATCTTCTCTCCCTCACCCTCACCCCCACCCCCATCCTCACGCCGATTTCCTCGCTCAGTTGATCAGTATTGTAATTAAATGTTGTTGCTGCCGTTATTGTTATTCTTATTCTTAAGGGCGTTATCATCAATATTGTCGTTGTTATATTTACGAGCATATCATTTTATCTCTATCTTTATCATTATCATTATTTTCGTTAGCACTAATATCCTCGTTGTTATTATATGAAAATACTAACCATAATAGTAATAATCATTATTACTATCACTATCATCATTATCATCATCACTACCATTGTCATTATAATTAACAGCAACATCATTATCACTGACGTTATTGAGAATACTCTTTACATTACTCGCTGAGGAGACGTTAAAAGTGCAGTGGACAAAAATGAAAGATATACAAATGTCTACTTGCTTCCTCTACCCCCTCCTCCAATGTCTCCTCTTTCACTCACACTCCCCCACCTCCCTTTTCCTCCTCCAAACATTTATCCTCACCTTTTTGCCTCATCCTTCCCCTAGTCTTCATCCACGCATTCTCTTCCTCACCCTTGCCACATCCTCTGTTACCAATCCATATTTTTTATCAGTAAACTTCCTCCCCTGCACGATAATATACCTTTTGATCGTATAATAATATAATGAAGCAATATCATATTACAAGCGTATGTTGTCGTCATGAGAGCTACAGCACATATACATTAGTATATCGTTATGGTTATAGGAAAAGAGATATTATTTAGGACGTCGGAAGGTAACCCTGGCCACTGGAGTAACGACAACCCTTCCCACATTGATAAATGCGTGACCCTGATTTTTCCCTCTCCCTTTACCACGATGAATGAAGTCGTGCAATACGAGTCGTTTGGCGGTACGTAGCGTTTAAGATATATGGGAGAAAATGAGAAGTGTTACCGCAAAATTCCGGTAAAGAAAAAGAAATGTACAAATTATGGCAACAGCAACTTCCCAAGAAAATATTTTTCTTTCCAGTAAACAAGAAGGAAAAGCGATAAAGAGGCAAACTATATAGAGTATACAATGTATACAGATACTGTCTGCACGTATCAGAAAATCAGTTGGCGTGGACATCCTGAAGACATTCTGTGAATTTGGATCCAATCAGCCATGATGCGATGTTCACTTGTGAAAGACGACATCCTGTACAGACTTGTTGTCTACATTTTGTAAATATATACATATATATATATATATATATATATATATATATATACATATATATATATATATATATATATATATATATATATATATATGTATGAATATACAAAGGCCAGTTGATGTGTGAACTTGCAAAGCATTTGTGTGCAAATATGTACGGGTTAAAAAAAACACGTAAAGAAAATTTATTACTCAGGAACGGATTAAAAGTATTTCGAAGCACATAATCGACCACAACCCGGAGAAGTGGTGTCTGCTCGAGGTACCGTACCGGTTCAGCCACCGGAACAATTGCGACCTTCATGTTTTTGTGTCAACCGTGTAAAACACAAGGATCACGTACTCGATGTGGAAAAATGCGGCCAATTTACATTCACGAGATATTTTTTCAAGGTTAATAGTAATGATAGTAAACCTCTTACAACAAATATTTTGTGATAATGCTTGGTATTTATACATGTATTGAATACTGTGTTCTAACTACCTATCTCACCGTAAAACAATGTTACACATACAAACACACACACACACACACACACACACACACACACACACACACACTTGATGGCGTAGTGGTAGAATTCCCGGCCGCCACTAAGGTGTTCCGGGTTCGAATCCCCCCCAAGGCTCAAATGATTTCAATATCACTGCGCTGCAGGTCGTTACTTCAATTCTCGTGGGTGGGGAGTTATATATGAGCTCTGAGCTCTCTTCCGGGAGGGAAATAGTTGTCGATCACGAGTCCAACACCTGAACCAAAACCATGGTGAATTACACACACACACACACACACACACACACACACACACACACATGCACACACATACGCACACACACATGCACACACACACGCACACACACACACATGCACACACACACACACACACGCACGCACACACGCACACACACACACATACACACATACACACTTATTAAAGTGGAACAAAAGAAAAACAAAAGGACATGAAAAGAAACTAAAAAAGGATAGTTATAGAAGAGATCTGAAAAAAAATAGTTTTCCACACAGAGTGGTGGATGTCTGGTACAAATTGGACGAAACAATAGTGTATGCAAAATCCATACAAGAATTTAAGAACAAACTAGATGCTGAGAGATGTAAAGACGGGTCACTATGAGCATACCTCCCCTTCCCGTATAATACAGCTAGGTAAATACAAATACACACACCACGCGCGCGCACACATACATACATACATACACGCACACACCACACACACACACACACACACACACACACACACACACACACACACACACACACACACACACACACACACACATACACACACACACAATATCAAAGGAGAGTCATTTACTACTCTGTCTCCTAACCTGAAGAGAACAAACTAGTTATCTCGTTCATTGAAGAGGGTTAGCATCCTATGAAGCTACTACTGTAGATTAACGGAGAATATCGTCGTTGCGTTTTTGTTTTGTTTTTTAATTCAAGGCCTTGAGAATGAAGGTATTTGTTCAGACGTTGACTCAACATTCTGAAACAGTGGTAAACGTAGGCCCGCAAATATATATATATATATTGTCTGGTTGCAAACACGTAAACACACAAGCACACGTGCACGCACACACATAATACATGCACATATACGCGCACACACACAAACACACACACGTATGTATATACATGTAGATATCTATACACATCCAGATATGTACATATATTGTAGACATGTGTATACATATATACACGATTAGAAAAAAAATTCTCATGGGCGTCGTCTCTGAATGGAATAAGCTTCCAACAACGACAGTTGGATGCAATACAATTCCAAGTTTTGAAATCCAATTGATTAAACACCTAAACAAAATTTTATATTTCTATTTTTTCCTTTCATCTATATATTTATTCTTATTTTATCTTATTCTATTTTGTTTTGTTCTATCTTATTTTATCTATTTCGTTTGCGTCCAACCTTTTTTAACCTTAGCAACCCCATTGTAACACATTTACATACGTATACATAACACACACACACGCACGCACGCACACACACACACACACACACACGCGCGCGCGCGCGCGTATACACATGCACGCACACTGGCTTGCTTGTGTAGTGGTACTACGCTCGCCTGCTAATTCAGCAGTCTCAGTTCGGCCCCTCCCAAGGACTGAAAAGCATCACATTACTGCAACCCAGCAACCCACTCTATTGAACAAGGAGTTTTGTGTGTGTGTGTGTGTGTGTGTGTGTGTGTGTGTGTGTGTGTGTGTGTGTGTGTGTGTGTGTGTGTGTGTGTGTGTGTGTGTGTGTGTGTGTGTGTGTGTGTGTGTGTGTGTGTGTGTGTGTTTGTGTGTGTGTGTGTCTATGTGTAAGGTCACAGCATTACCAATAGATCGGACTACATATGAGTTCTAAGCTCTCATTCGGGATACCGATCACAGGTCCAACACGTGATTCAAGGCCGTGGTTTATCACCCACACCCACACACACTGAGGGAAAATATAGTGACACAAAGCGCGAAAGGAACTAATATATCATTATCTTTTATAAAAAATTAAAAAAAAAGGGGGGGGAACCATTAAACTACTAAACAATGTCAACAACCAGCATGATATAAGTGTGAAATAATTGTAAAAGAAAAATGAGTTCAACATCTTGAAGAGATGACTATTTCATCAGATAACCAATTCACTTTCAGAGCTAGAAGATGATGTGCATCAAACCTGTTATGTTTTTTTTACTCAAGAGCGGTTAATGTGCTGCAGGGGAGGGAGAGTTGGGTTGACCAGAGAAGGTATTTGACAAGGTACATCAACCTCACAATCGAATTCAGTGGCAACTGATAAATGTTGGAAACCTTGGATGTAAGGTCCATGAATGGTCAAATGATTTCCTGAAAGACCTGTACCTACAAAATGAAATAACAAGTGAAAAACGAGAAAGAGTGGACGGTGGTGATTAGCGACGTCCAACAAGGATCAGTTTTGGCACTTGATATGATTATGTAAATGACATGATGGAAGGTACGACAAACTACACTTATTTGTTTGCAAATAATGTTAAGGTCATGAGAAGAGTTAAGGACGAATACTGCAAACTTGTTACAAAAGAATATAAACAACGTGTATGTATGAAGTCAAACGTGGAAAATGAAATATAATGAAAAAGGTACTGAAAATTATTAAAAGCTTGAAGAGACCTCCAGTGAATTACTTGAGGTTAACGATTAAATTAAAAAAAAAAAAAAAAAAAAAAAAAAAAAGGGAAGGCCATAAGATAGATAAAACTGACAGAAAATATTTCTTGGTCTGAGATAGAGAGAGACACAAGGTCATGGGAACGAATTGAAAAAACATATAAATAAACAAATAAATAAATAAATAAATAAGCACATGTGTATAAGATGTCAAGAAGCACAGTTTTCCAAATGAATGTATGAACTTCTGGATTAGCTTAGAAGTTTGTATAACCCAAGCTATAACCATATTAAGTAAATTCATAACTATGTATGATATATAATCAATTGGAGAAAAAAAAGAGATAGGACTCCTCGAGTCTAGCTCCCTTCCTATATATTACGATAAAACAGGTAAATGCACACATGCACACAAAAACACACACACAAACTTAAATATATATATATATATATATATATATATATATATATATATATATATATACAAGCCAAATTACCCGCGCGTTGCTGCGAGTTCGTGAATAATCCCTAACCTAACCATACCCCACCTTATTTCAACCCTTAACCCTAACATATTTTTAAATCAAATATAGCTTTAAACACTCCCCCTCCCAGGTGTGCGCCCCCCCCCTCAAATGTTGGGAAACCCTAGTTTGAAAATACATGCATACACAAACACAAATATCATATGTACACATTCTTTTGCATGCGTGTGTATGTGCATGTGTGTGTGTGGATTGACAATGAATGTCTATAGCTAAAAGGTGAAGAAATGTATCTCGTTTATCTTCAGTATATATATGGTTAAATGGAGTTTATCTGCAAAAACCTAGGAGTTTGTGAATTATCTATTTCCACCCGCACTAAAATTAAATAAGAATAACCAATATTTCAATATTTGGTAAAAATTATACAATCATTTTACATTTACATGCTTTCTTCTTACAAAAGCTATCATGGTTTATGGCAACATTAATTTTACAAATATAAATAATATTTATGGTTTGTTTAGTCATATTAATTCTTATGTCACAAAAATGCTACGCGAAATAAGGGGACATGACAGTACTGGCGTGTTACCGCACCATAAACCACCTAATCTTAACTCTTAACCCTAACCAAAATAATTTTTTAATGAAATATAGTTATTCAAGTACCTGGAGTGATAAGGTATTAGAATATATATGATCATGGGGGTGTATCTCCAAAACCTTAGGAGGAGTTCGTGAACAAACAGAGGCTACTACTTTAGTATAGTAGATACATATATATATATATATATATATATATATATATATATATACATATATATATATATATGTATATATATATATATGCATGTATGTATATATATATATATATATATATATATATATATATATGTATATATATAATATATCAATCTGTGCACATAAGTATATACACATGCAGTCACACATCTAGATAAAGTGGTGATCAGCATAAGGAGGCACTTCAATCAATTAATCAATCAACCAGTTAATCAATCTGCCATTCGGAGTCCACTGCAGAACAAAGATCTCTGTCGACCAACTCCACGAATCGCACGACTGTGTTAATCTCTGCCACATCACTCCAACAAGCTTTTCTATCTTGTCTCTTCACCCTCTGGCTGGTTTCTATCCTTTACACTTTCCATCATAAGGCGTCCAGTCAGTTGTAACCTTCCTCCTCCTCTCATCCTTCTTTCTTGTCACTTGTCTTGATCAATTCTATTTTCGCTTTTTTATATTTTTCGCAATATTTTCCACTCGGGTCCACTCTCTTACCCAACTTCCTCTTTTCCTGTCTTTCACTGTTATCCCCAGTTGATATCTCACCATTGTCCTCTGTGCACACCATAGCCTTTCACAAGATCTAATGATACACTAAATTCCCAATGTTTTTCTGGCTTCATAATTTTTAGAGCAAACGTTAATTCTTCACTTGTAACTTCTGGCGCACTGATAACGCTTACAGACAAAATTACTCACTAAACTAGTACTGGAGGAGTAAAAATCTTATCATTTTTTTGCTGCTCTTACCATTACATATCTGCATTTAATATATCTTCTCCATTTCTATATTTCAAAGAAATTATCTGCTGTCTCCTTAAAACGTCTGTGCTGAGCCTGTTTAGCTAGTCTGTGCTGAGCCTGTTTAACACTTTTATCGTTCTATGTAGTTTTCTCAATAATATTGATGTTTCTAATCCTCTTTGATTTCTGCTTTTTATTGGCAATTCTAACAGTTCAGTTCTCTCAATTTCATTCTTCCTCTTTTAATCTATATAGTCCTTCTTCTTATCATCTCATTTGTTCTTCAGAGTATTTGCTATCTCAACTGCTTTTGTATTCCTTACTTTCCCTCGTGGTATTCACAGATTTACTATTCATAACCTTGATGCTGTCCTCGTTATTTCTCAGAGCATCAAATCTCTTTTTATTCATTCGAAAATTCCTTCTTATTATCCTTCATTTTTGTAATACTTTTTTTAGGCTAGTTAATTTCCTTCAGCTCTGAAACTGAGTTTAGCTGTGCAATTTACCAATCTACGGTACCTGTATTAACTTTATTTATAACAAAAGCATTGCCAATGTTGTTGCTCTCATCTGCTAATGTAAAGTTTATTCCATTCTTTATTGATCCATTTTGATTTCTCCATGGCCATTTACGACTTACACATTTTTGGAAAAACATTTTAATTTACTTTATGTTGTAGTTCTCTTCAAAATTAAATAGCACTTTGCTGTGGCATTTTTTCTTACCTTCCCTAAACTTCCTCAGTATGGGGTATTAAATGCACAAGTTTTATGCAGTCAATATTTCAGGAACTTTAGTGAAATCTCTATGGATCAAAGTCACACAGCATTCTTTTACGACTAGAAACTATTCTTCACTCAAAAAAAGACCTCCGATAAAATTTAACTTCTGCTCTCCTTCTTTAAATATTTCCTTTGCCACCGTTACAATTCCACTCCTTCGGTGACAAAATACTCCAAATTTCCCATGGTCTTCCCTATTATCGCATTGAAGTCTCCGACTACCAATATATAACTGTTTCCTGGTCATTAGCTCATTCAAATCACCATAAAAAGACTCACTTTCGTTGCCGGAGCTTTATGAAGTTGTTGTATAATGCTGAATGATTTCATTGTATATCTTACACAACCTAACCACAATTCAGGCTACCATATCTGATACAATACTGAATTTCAATATCTTACCAGCAGTCTCCCGATTAATGAAGAATTCTGCTCCACTGGATCTTTCCTTCTCTTTACTTTTATTGTAGAATATGTGGTAACTGTTTTGTAACTGTAACGTTTTTCTTCCTTCGGACCTCACTCAGTCCCACGGCACTGCAGCTGATGTTCTCCAGTTCTTCCATCGAGATGAAGAACAATTTGTGGTCTGCCGCAAGGGTTCTCAAGTTGTAGGTGTAGATCATCATCTTCTTCAGGTTGTTTAATGTCCAATTTTTTTTTATCAATTTTGACAGTATTTCCTCATGTTCAGAGGTACACTGCCCGTAGGCAAACAAGGCAATGTGAATGAACCTTTAGGTGAGGATGATCTAGTAAGAATGCCCGTGACATTATTGATCACTGTGTTCATGGGTAGTTGGATGGTTTAATGATACACTCTCACTTTTTTGCTACATATTTCCTGGTGAGATAAAGGTCTGGTCCCTTGTTCTTTTGAATATATTCGGTGGAGCCATATATATATATATATATACATATATATATATAAATATATATATATATATATATATATATATATATATATACATATATATATATATATATATATACATACATACATATATACACATACATATTCGTAGGGTGTCCAGTGGTCCACGTCGTCATTATGACGGATCTCATATATCTATGAGTATTTTCTCTGTTCAGCTACAGTGACATGCCAAATGGCAATAGTTCTTGTTACTATGAGTACATGCGAACTGATCTTTGCCTCATGTTTCGCACAAGACCTGTTCGACAAGGATGATCCTGAAGATATCCTCATTTCTTAAGGCGGGATTCCACCGGGGCAACATTTTGGCAACATGTGGCATGCTACATTGTCGCATAGGCTAAGTGTGTTTCAACCAGTTCAACAGAAGGCAACATGTAGCATGCGACTGTGTGGCATGCGACAGGTGGCAACATGTTGCCGTATATCCTGACGCATGCGACATGATTTAGCCTGTTG
>NC_134797.1:61026099-61039853 GCF_046742065.1 Oratosquilla oratoria
CTTATGGTAGTCATTTCATTCCTGCCCTCCCTTTGGCGACTACCCCTACACCACTTCCTACAGTTCCTAGTTCTGAGCAATCCCCCTCCCCTCAACAAAACATGCCAGTTGTTTCTGTTCCCACTATTGCTGCTCCTCCTGACCATGTTCAGTCACCTCCAAAGGATATTACTTCCTCCCTGCCTGCTCTAGATTCCACTTCACAGGCCACTGTACAACCTTCGTCTGAACCTTCCATTCAGACTTCACTCCCTCCTTCCAGTGAACCTGCCTTGACCAAATCTTCCACCCGTACGAAGCGAATGCGTTCTTCTCGCATGTCCAAATCTAGGAAACGGAATACCAAATGGCCCCCTTCTCTAGAATTCTCTCCAACAGAGCAAAATTTATCTCCTCCCTTAGATGAATTGGTAATTACCTCCTCCCCTGTCTCCACTGTGCTTTCCACCATGTGTCGTACTACTCATGCAGTGTTAACAAGACCTGTGACTCTACCACCACATGAGTATTGCAAAGTGCAGCTTCGCATTTTCCGAGCTCAGGAATGCGATGTTCTCTGTATGCCAGAATCCACCCGTGTCAATGGCATATCACTAAATTCAGCCTTATGCACTACCACCAAGAAAGGTCATACTTCTTTTCTAGTTGCCAATGACACTAATGCTCCCCTCCATCTCAAACTTGGTACAAACTTATGTGATTTTCTAGTGTACCCTTCAAGAGTAAAAGTCATCGATGACCACAATTCTTCCTTGCCAGTTTGTACCATTACCTCCGATGTGCCTCATGCACAGGTTCCTATTGATGCATCCAACTTCAGTTCTCTTGACTTCCCCGATGCTTAACAGGATTTAGTTTCTGACCTCATTCACCATCACATTCCCCTTCGCGATGGCTCCAAACCTTGCCACATTCCGGCTTACAGAATGCCGCGCAGCAAACGTAAAATTGTGGACAAGCTCATTGCAGACATGCTTGCCCAGGATACCATTGATTCCTCCATTTCTGAATGGAATTTCCCCTTGTTTGTTGCACCCAAACAAGATGGCACTTTCCGTCGTGTTGTAGATTTTCGTGAACTAAACAAGATCACCATTCCGGAAAGAACCCCCATTCCTGTATTACAAGAAATTTTTCACTCTGTTGGTCATAATAATAGTCTTTTCAATTTTAGACCTAATGTCTGGCTATTCCCAGATTACTCTTACTCCAGAAAGCCGACCCCTGGCAGCCTTTTCAACCCCTTCTGATCATTTTCAATTCAAACGCTTAGCTATGGGTCTAACCTCTGCTCCTTCTGTCTTCACAAGACTTATGCATACTGTTCTTGTTGGCTTACTTGGTGATGTCTTTATTTACTTGGATGACCTCATAGTAGCTTCTAAGTCAATACCAGGACACCTTCAAACTGTTCAACAGGTATTTTCTCGTTTTTTTTTTTTTTCATGTCCTTACTTCTCATGGCATTCTTACTGTTCCTGATAAAGTCAAAGCTGTTGCTGACTTTCCTCGTCCCACAGACGTTGAGCACCTTCGCTCCTTTCTTGGACTTTCAGGATATTACTGAAGGTACATCCGAAATTATTCTACTATTGCAGCTCCTCTTACTTCACTGTTAAAGAAGGATGTTCCTTTTCACTGGTCGTCTGCCCAGGAACAAGCTTTTGCAGACTTAAAGAATGCCCTTACTATTGCTCCTGTCTTAGCTTTTCCTGACTATAACTTACCTTTCATTCTCTACACTGATGTTTCTTTCCAAGGTCTTAGCGTTGTCCTTATGCAAGAACAAGACACACACCTTCGCCCCATTGCCTTTCCCAGCAGACTCCTCAACAAAGCTGAACGTAACTATTTTGTTGCCGAAATTGAAGCCTTAGCGGTTATTTATGCTCTTCGACATTTTAAAGAAATTATCACAGTCCATACAGACCACCAGGCCCTTCTTCAGCTTTTTAAAGGCAAGAGCCTGCCCGGGAAACTTGCTCGATGGTTCTTGACCATTCAAGAATTCAACCCCAAATGGGTCGAGAAGGTCAAGAACGATCATCGCTGAGCCGTGGACGATCATCGTTGAGCCGTGGACGATCATAGTTGAGTCAAGAATGATCACCGTTGAGCCGTGGACGATCATAGTTGAGCCGTGGACGATCATCGTTGAGCCGTGGACAATCATCGTTGAGCCATGGACGATCATCGTTGAGTCGTGGACGATCATCGTTGAGCCGTGGACGATCATCGTTAAGCCGTGGACGATCATCGCTGAGTCAAGAACGATCTTCGTTGAGCCGTAGATGATGATCGTTGAGCCGTGAACGATCATCGTTGAGCAATGGAAGATCATCGTTGAGCCGTGGACGATCATCGTTGAGCCATGGACGATCATCGTTGAGCCGTGGACGATCATCATTGAGTCAAGAAGGTTAAGAACGTTAATCGTTGAGCCGTGGACGATCATCGTTGAGCCGAGGACGATCATCGTTGAGTCAAGAATGATCATCGTTGAGCCGTGGACGATCATCGTTGAGCCGTAGACGATCATCGTTGAGCCATAGACGATCATTGTTGAGCCGTGGGCGATCATCGTTGAGCCGTGGACGATCATCGTTAAGCCGTAGACGATCATCGTTGAGTCAAGAACGATCATCGTTGAGCCGTGGATGATGATCGTTGAGCCGTGAACGATCTTCGTTGAGCAATGGACGATCATCGTTGAGCTGTGGACGATCATCGTTGAGTCAAGAACGATCATCGTTGAGTCATGGACGTTGTTGAGTCAAGAATGATCATCGTTGAGCCGTGGACGATCATAGTTGAGCCGTGGACGATCATCGTTGAGCCGTGGACGATCATCGTTGAGCCCTGGACGATCATCGTTAGGCCATGGACGATCATCGTTGAGCCGTGGACGATCATCGTTGAGCCGTGGACGATCATCGTTAAGCCGTGGACGATCATCGTTCAGTCAAGAACGATCATCGTTGAGCCATGGACGATCATCGTTGAGCCGTGGACGATCATCGTTGAGCTACGGACGATCATCGTTGGGCCGTGGACGATCATCGTTGAGCCGTGGATGATGATTGTTGAGCCGTGAACGATCATCGTTGAGCAATGGACGATCATCGTTGAGCCATGAACGATCATCGTTGAGTCAAGAACGATCATCGTTGAGCCATAGACGATCATCGTTACTAATAATAAATTAAATTAAACCATTTCAAAGGTGACACATTTTAAAAATGTTACATGTCTTGGAGAGGGGGGTCTGTAAGTCCTCCGAGGTCGTAATTTCTCCGAGGCAGTAAGCCTTTCGAGGCTGTAAATTCTATGAGGGTGCAAGTTCTCCGAGGGTGCAAGTCCTTCCAGGGTGCAAATCCTCCCAGGGTGCAAGTCCTCCGAGGGTGCAAGTCCTCCGAGGGTGCAAGTCCTCCGAGGGTGCCAGTCCTCCGAGGGTGCAAGTCTTCCGAGGGTGCAAGTCTTCCGATGTTGTAAGCCCTTCGAGGCTGCAAGTCCTCCGAGGTCGTAAGTCCTACGAGGGTGCAAGTCCTCCGAAGTTGCAAGTCCTACGAGGTTGTAAATCCTCCAAGGTAATAAGTCCTCCTCCAAGGTAATAAGTCTTCCAAGGTAATAAGTCCTCCAAGGTAATAAGTCCTCCAAGGTAACAAGTCCTCCAAGGTAACAAGTCCTCCAAGGTAACAAGTCCTCAAAGGTCGCAAGTCCTCAAAGGTCGCAAGTCCTCAGTGGTCGCAAGTCCTCAGTGGTCGCCATGTTCCCTTGAACTGAAAAAATGTCCCTTGGGTTCGGCCTCGGCCTCGGGGCGGAGCCCCAACACGGGATCCCTATCATGGGATTCGAGCGCGGCCAAGCCCCCGGCGAAGTCGGGGAGGGCGAAGCCCGCGGCTTGTATATACACAATATATTTACATATATAGATATTATATATAAATACATATATAGACATATATATGCATATAGATAGATAGATATTGATATACATGCATATATATATATATATATATATATATATATATATATACATATATGTATTATATATATATATATATATATATATATATATATATACATTGATAAGTATTTTAGACAAATTATTTGGATGATGGAGAACATAAACACAGGGGAAGGCTCGGAACCCTAAACACTCTAACGTTTCGTTCGCGTAGAACTTCTTCAGAGAGTGTATGTAGAACTGCAATTGAAGTTTATGTACTAAATCTAATTATCTTTTCGGACACTTGGGAAAGGTCGTTTTTTCTGGCGTGCTTTAGAATTAAAATACTAGTTTCTTTAGCTAAATTGATAAACCCTCCTCGATGATTCGATGAATTATTAGTTGAAATATATGCCGATTCAACAATTCTTCTAGTGAATTTATCAAAACCTTTATGTAGCACTTCAGCTTCTCTCCAGTTTGGTAAATGATCGAATTTTTCCGCATGAACTACTAAAGAATTAGATGTCCTATGTGCTTTTATGTCGTTTTTATGTTCATAAATTCTTTTTTCTAATCCTCTTGACGATTCGCCAAAATAAGCCATTGAGCAACTATTGCACGGGATTTTGTATACGACGCTGTTTTCGGAATTGGTTCTCTTTTCAGAAGTCTTTATTAAATCACCTATCCTCTTGTTAGTTATTTTAGCTATGTTCATACCTGATTTTGTTAAATATTTGTCTATTATTGGTGACGTTTCTGAGCCAGGTACTGATATAAAATTTGTATTATTTTTATCATTTCTCTCTTTCTTTCCGCGATTGTAAATATCTATTGCTTTTCTTTTTGTTCTTTCCAACATTCCCTCTGGATATCCAAGTTTGTCAAAATCTGTGAATCCCCTTGTATTAATACCAGTGTCGAATTTACACAAGGGGATTCACAGATTTTATTAAGAGAAACTATAGATGGAGTGACAACGATATTGAAAAAGGATTCAAACAGGGGATTGTTACATGTTACCAAGCGTTAGCCATTAAAAACGAATGCGTCATCCCCAGAAGATTCAAGAAAGCTTTAATAAATCTAGGCTTAGACAAAGACATAGTAATCACCAATGCAGATAAAGGAGGTGGTATCGTGATCTTATCAAAAGAGGACTATATCAGTAAAATGTTAGAGCTCTTAGATGACGACAATACTTATCACAAAAAAACATATAGGTTTCGTAACGAATGAAGCAGATAAATTAAAAAAACATGCCAGAAAAATTCTTAATAAAACTGAAAAAGGAAAGAAATTAATGGGACTTCTGGAGGAATACCCCAATCCTCCCAGAATGCGCGGTATTCCAAAAATTCACAAAACCAACGTTCCAATGCGACCCATAACTTCAGGGGTTGGCAGTGCACCCCACAGACTAGCGAAATGTCTAGCCAAACCGCTATCACAGGCAATGGGATCGATCAGCAATACACATTTGAAAAATTCTAACGATCTTTTGACAAGACTAAAAGATTTAGATTTCACGGGGAAAAAGTTAGTAAGCTATGATGTCAAGGCGTTATATACAAATATTTCCACTAACGGTGCGTTAGAAGCAGTAAAGAGAGTAATAAAAGATATGAACGATACTGACCTACCCATAAGAAAACAAGATTATATAGAATTGATAGATTTATGCATAAATTTCGGTGCGTTTACTTTTAATGGTGACGAATATGAACAACATAGAGGTCTCGCTATGGGTAGTCCTTTAAGTGCAGTGATGGCCTGTCTATATATGGAGTTATTAGAAAAAGAAAACTTTATCAGAATCAATGGTAGGGGATCACACTGGTTTAGATGTGTAGACGACGTCCTCGCAATCATCCCCGAAAACACCAATGTAAATAATAAAGTGAGAATGCTTAACGCGGTCAACAGCGATATTCAGTTCACCGTAGAAGAGGAACAAAACGGACAATTGCCCTTCCTAGATACGTTAATACGACGAGTGGAAAAAACTGTAACTTTCTCAGTATACAGAAAGGAAACAAACAAAGAAGATTTAGTACATTACTTCTCCGCACATGATGACAGGACAAAGAGTGGTATAGTAATAGGATTTTTTCTCAGGGCACTACGAATCTGTAGTAATGAATACCTAGAAGGCGAATTTGATTACATTATGAAAACCTTTGACAAACTTGGATATCCAGAGGGAATGTTGGAAAGAACAAAAAGAAAAGCAATAAATATTTACAATCGCGGAAAGAAAGAGAGAAATGATAAAAATAATACAAATTTTATATCAGTACCTGGCTCAGAAACGTCACCAATAATAGACAAACATTTAACAAAATCAGGTATGAACATAGCTAAAATAACTAACAAGAGGATAGGTGATTTAATAAAGACTTCTGAAAAGAGAACCAATTCCGAAAACAGCGTCGTATACAAAATCCCGTGCAATAGTTGCTCAATGGCTTATTTTGGCGAATCGTCAAGAGGATTAGAAAAAAGAATTTATGAACATAAAAACGACATAAAAGCACATAGGACATCTAATTCTTTAGTAGTTCATGCGGAAAAATTCGATCATTTACCAAACTGGAGAGAAGCTGAAGTGCTACATAAAGGTTTTGATAAATTCACTAGAAGAATTGTTGAATCGGCATATATTTCAACTAATAATTCATCGAATCATCGAGGAGGGTTTATCAATTTAGCTAAAGAAACTAGTATTTTAATTCTAAAGTACGCCAGAAAAAACGACCTTTCCCAAGTGTCCGAAAAGATAATTAGATTTAGTACATAAACTTCAATTGCAGTTCTACATACACTCTCTGAAGAAGTTCTACGCGAACGAAACGTTAGAGTGTTTAGGGTTCCGAGCCTTCCCCTGTGTTTATGTTCTCCATCATCCAAATATATATACATATATATGCGTGTGTGTGTGTGTGTGTGTTGATGGCTTAGAACTAGTGTGCATTCTGGTTGATAAAAATCTATCTCTATTCACTGGGACCCATTCAGTGTTGTACACTTTCCCGCGTTCGTATAATTACCAATTGTACTATCATGGTGGAGATGGGTTGAGCGCAAAATTTCGTGTATGTGTATGTAACTCGAGCATACAAACATATAAGAAAAGTTGCGCTCAACTTATATCTCTCTTGATGGAGCAATCGGTTAAGTCACTACAGCACTTGTCACGTCCTAGCCGGGTTCGAGTCTCTGGACGTACCCCGTTTCAATTTCTGCATGTTGGCCTCCACGGATCTCCCGATGTTGATGGCTTAGAATTAAAGTGCATTGTGGTTGATATATATATATATATATCAACAGAAAGAGCGGCGATAGGCGACACGTGTGGTGCTTTTGGGTCCGGACTGTGATTTTTTATATTTTCATTATGTCGGTTTGTCATTTATTTGCTTTTTGTTATTTTTGTGGACACTTTGGGCTAACTTTATAATTAAATTTATTTTTGTCTTTTAGTGTTGTTTTTGTTTTTGTTATATTTTATAGTCTGATTTGTACTGATAAGGACATACTGGACAGTTAGAGCGGTGACAGACGACTCGTGTAGTGTTTTTATGTCTGGTCTGTGACATTTGATATTTTTCTTTTTGCCCTTTTATTTTATTTCTTATTTTCGGTGGTTCCATTTGGTGACACTTTGTACTTACTCTGTTATTAATTTCTGGGTGTCGTTTAGAATTTGTATTGTTCCGTTTATTATGACATGGGTTATGTGGTTTTATCAATTCTTTTCATTTGAGTGACGCTTTATACAAATTTTAAATTAATTTCCTTTTGTCATTCGTAATAGGTTTTTGATTTTGTTCAAATTTGTTCAATCCGATGGGACCTGTCCCAGAGAACATCGGTATAGTATATAATTGAATCCTTTTGCTTACTATGTATAACTCTGAGGACGAACCCCGGACAGGGTTCGAAACGTCGGTAATAAATTCTGTTACTCTGAGTCCAGTGTTTCAAAAATTTCCGATAATATATATATATATATACATACTTATACAATCGTCTTTCATCTGGAAGCGTCTGGAATTTGCAATCCGTAGAGTTTAGTATGAAAGTGTTTTCCTATCAAGCTCATCTCTCGATCGCACGGAGAACTCCTGGCCACTATAGCGCGCGTCATGTCACCGTTGTGTGCGTGCATGCGTGTGAAAGTGTGTGTGTGTGTGTGTGTGTGTGTGTGTGTGTGTGTGTGTGTGTGTGTGTGTGTGTGTGTGTGTGTGTGTGTGTGTGTGTGTGTGTGTGTGTGTGTGTGTGTGTGTGTGTGTGTGTGCGCGCGCGCGTATTCGCCCGCGTGCGTATATGTACTTACGCGGGAACCGCAAACGGTAGGAAAAGCGGGTCAACCTTAGTCGCCGCGCGGCCACATGGGGACGGCAACAGACTCTCCGCTGCCATGCTAAGTCCACTACGCCATCTGTAGCCTTTCCCTTTCCTTCGCGATGGATGTCTCTGTAGTAACCTTTGCACTATATATACAACAAGAAGATTATCTTTTATTGTTACTACATATAAAACTAATATTAAATTGACATTAGGTGCAAGAACCTTTATCACTGCCTGTTTCTTCTTCCTAATAAACAAACTTCACTTAGAATATTATTTCATCATGTAATAAGTTTTCATTCACCTGAATAAAATGTACGAGTCAAACAAAACATTAACAGGGTTAACTTCACTAGCTGTCGATCACGACTCTTGCACGTTATCTAAGACCATGATGAATCACACACACACACATACACACAAACACACGCACACACACACACACACACATACACACAAACACAAGCACACACACATGTATATACAAGTATATACACACAAACACACGCATACACATATACACTTGCATACACATACACATATGCATACACACATACGCACACACACATGTATACACAAATATATACACACAAACATACATACATGCACACACAAACACACATATACACTTACATACAGATGCACATACACACACGTGCACACACACACACACACACACACACACACACACACACACACACACACACACACACGGCTTGCTGGTGCAATGGTTAGTATCTTGGACTACCAACTCAGCAAAACCGAGATCGAGCGCTACTGAACATGGGAATGGGTTTGTGTGTCCAGTGTCACAGCATTACCCAGTGATTAAACAATTCAAGCCATGAGGCTCCCATTCAGGAGAGTAATAGCTGTCGATGACGAGTCCAGAACATGATCCGATACTACGGCGAATAACGCACGCGCACACACACACACACACACACACACACACACACACACAATACACAAATACACAGATACACACGCACACACATAACAATAGGTAATTAAACTCAGGTAACCTAAGCGAACACTAACCGTATTATATATTACATATATTAAATGTATTATATATATAGTATACATATGTATTAGTCATTTATTCTAGCTGCCGCCAGGCGATTTATTCAGCTGATAAAATTTGAGGAAAAGTAATTAATAAGAACACTCAAAACACAACAATGGAAAGGGGGAAATGTACAGAGTTGAGCAACTAAACGAAGCAACAAAACCCTACTAAAAGAAAAAAAAAAGTGCACTGAAGTAACAATGCTAAAAGTAACAGAAACCTTCGCAGGCATCCAGCATCTGCCTGGAAAGTGGTGATGACCAACCACATGCTATGATGTCACTCACGACAGAGACTTGCTATCGAGTGTCACAATCGGTGGTCGATTTGCTCTCAAGACGGCCATGTCGTCCAGAGAGTTTGGTTGCAATTTCAACATTACAAGGTGCAGTTCAGTCTACCTAACGCCATCCTTCAACTCCTTCTTTCCTTCCTTCCTTCCTTCTCTCGTTCACTTTTTCGCTCGTGAAGGTCATTCTACTAACAGAGGCCTTCTGCATCCGAGCGGACATATTTGTTCCCTTGACCACCTACTATTGGCTTCATCACTCCGGGAGCCATCTCTAACCGAAGCAAACAAATTTGTGAGTCCTTAGTCAGAACGAAAGCTTTAAAGAATCCCGGTGTATTTAAAAGGTAAATATCAAGGTTGGTTTAACCCCCTCAGTGCAAGAACCAGCCCTTGATTGAATGAAGGTCGTCTGGCGTGGCTAAGGATGAGATATATAACATCGGACCCTATGACCGCTTCCCAATTTGGTTTCAGAAGATGACGATGAGCCTACGCCAGGAGGCGCGTAGCTGCGGCCGAAGCTGCCACCTTTGTCCTATGTCCTTGGACTGCTGGCGCAGGTAACAGTCACAGCTGGGAATCGGAGAGGAGAGCGGGATTCGTATCCGGGACAAGGAGGATACAAGACCTGGTACACCGGGGTCACCCGGTATGGGGTGTTGATTGTATGTTTCAAGCCGTCAATACTTTATGGACTTTAGTCGCCCCTACAGACCAAAGTCACCCAGAATTCTTTTACGATTGGGGATTGGTCTCCACTCAATAAATAAATAAATAAATAAATAAAACTGATTTTTTACTTTTACTACCTCTTCATTGTGCTACTCAACTTAAATGTTTCATTTAACACCTCTACGACTCAATTCTTCAGTGCAATAGTGTACCCAAGGATAAAAGCGCTGATTTTTCCCGACAAAATTAATCCACCGGGGCCGAGTATTACATATTTTCGTGCAGCGAACCTCACAAGGGAGTCCTATTTTCTCTCTTTGGGCGTTTTGCTGCCACCTGCTTTCAGGGAAATAAGTCTCAGACTATGCGGTACAGTTTTGGTCTCCGTCCTACAGAATGGACATAAATTCACTAGAATCAGTACAGAGAAGAATGACCAAAATGATACATGGACTCAGAAATTTGCCTTACGAAGAGAGGCTTAGACACCTTAACTTACACTCTCTGGAAAGACGCAGAGTGCGGGGTGATCAAATAGAAGTGTTCAAGTGGATCAAAGGTGATGCAAACAAGGTCATCATATTAAAACAACAGGGCAGGACTCGCAGTAATGGGTATAAACTGGACAAATTTAGATTTAAGAAGAAAATAGGCAAGAATTGGTTTACTAAAAGGGTGGTCGATGAATGGAATAAACTTAGTAACCATGTAGTAAGCGCTGAAACTATCAGTTGTTTTAAAAAACGATTAGACAACTTTATGGATGGGGATGACAGGTGATGATGGATACGGAGGTGCCTAGTATAGGCCTTATGGTCTCTTGCAGTCTCCTTTATTCTTATGTTCTTAAAGGGAAAGGAAAGGTCGAACTCAGGGAGTGTCTCCATAAGCGAATAAGACTCCATTCCACCGGTTTCAACCTGCGTTTTAATTATGAGGATAAAGAAAAAACAAATGAATAAATAAATTTATATATATATAGATAAATGAATGAATAGATTAGTAAATAAAAACTTTCGAATTCCCATGTTTTACTTCTGTCTTCCCATATTTGCCTGTTAGAATCGACACTGGCGGGCCTATCTCCCTTGCTTTCGATATCTTGACAATATTCACTCGCTTTCTTAACAATTTATGTTCAGACATTCTGTTAAGTTGTATTGGGTGGGAAGAGGAAAAACTGTCCTAATCCGAGTTTTATTCTTGACTAGAATTGTATTTATTCTGAAATACCGATAAGAAATAAAATGATAATAAAGGCCGGCCGCACACTGACCCAGACAAAACGGTCTTAGACAAGACACGATTAAACTGCAATCAAAACCATGTTCTTGGTCTTGACTTTGGCAATTGTCACTCCGATCTGAGACTGAATAACAATAACATCTAGGTTCGTTATAATTTTTTTCTGTAATTAGTACTATTATTTATCATTACCTAATAATCCAAATTAGTGCAAAACAATGACGATTGCTGAAGTCATGACCAAGATTCCAAGAACATGGTTTCGGATGCCGATTTATCTTTTCTTGTCTAAGACCGTTTTGTCTGGGCAGTGTGCAGCGGTCCTACAGAGTAGCAATAAATACGATCACTGTGTCACTTATTAAGTCTCAATGATAAAAAGCAAATCTGCAAAATTATCGCAGGCACTGATGTGTGTAATTGAACGTTTTCAAATGAGGCTACATCTAACTCAGACTTACAGTCTCACAAGATAAGTCACTGTCAGTGTGCAGTTTGCCACGACCACGCAGTTACTGAGAGTGGCACACACCACCATAGTTGCCATTTAATCATTTATAAATATTTTTGTTCTTATTAGTGTAAATTTCTTAGGTTTTTATTGGTTTTATTAGATTTTAAAATGCAGTATAATATTATTCCCATGTAATAATCATCAAAACCATGATTAATTGTCGATGAATTACTTAAAAACATCTAATATCTACACTACTTGGTCCGAAAATATGTGAAAATGGCAACAATGACTTCACAGTCAGGAGGTGGACGAGACAGGAACTCTTTGTGAATTTTACGTGAAGTCACTCACTCCCACTAGGGTGGCGTAGCTGACAATGAAATATTGCCTTTACATGTTGCATGCTTTTAAGTTAAAATTCATTGGGTTCAGAGAAAAATCGTTCCAATTTCTGGGAGTGACATCACTGAACACGGTTAACTTTGCTTTCGTCTATGTGTGTGGTGTATATTGTAAGTTTCAGGTGTATAATGATTTCAGACTTAAAAATATTCAAGGTCTTTAAAAAAAAAATAATAATAATATGTATATCAAAGGCCGCAGAAGGCCGCACTTGATGGCCCGGAAGGCCGCAGGTTCCCCACCTCTGGTCTAGGGCCTAGACCAGCATTTCCCAACCTTTTCCGATCATAGCACTCCCTGTTGTCATGTCTAAGCAGTCCAGCACCCCTATCTTGTTATTAGAAGGATAAAAGAATGTGAAGTGTACTGCTTGAGGATTTATTTTCGTGATTCTTTAGGACTGAAACAAATTGACAATATTGTTTGTAGAAGAAATAAGATCACTCTAGAAAAATAAAATAGCGTGGAAAAAGCCAAATATGCACAACTGGGTAATCAATGATATATATATATATATATATATGTGTGTGTGTGTGTGTGTGTGTGTGTGTGTGTGTGTGTGTAATAAAACCACTTGGAAAATAAAATGAAAGGTGATCGAACGTTTTCGTCTATTTAAGACATTTTCAAAGGTACAGAGAGAGGTAGTAGTGACATTGTATATATACACAAGAAGCTCACTAGGGGGGGAATTAGGATAGGTCCATTGTGACCTCATTATCTCAGCACGCCCGGACGTCTGACCCGGCTACTGTCAACAATTTCATTTGTTACAAAGTTATCTAATTTATACATTCCCATACTCATATTCATGTTGTTCTCAAATGAAGCTTTTATATAACATGACTCTATGATATTCCTCTCCTTAATGTCCTTACTTAAGATAATTTTCTGTCTTATCCCAATCAATGCAATGATTAGAATCCCTTAAATGCAAAAACAACCCACTTGAAACTTGCCCTGTTCTGATGTTATATTTATGTTGGTTTATTCTCAATTTTAAATCCTTGCCTGTTTGTTCAATATAATTAAAGTTACAATTTTTGCAAGGGATACTATAAACACAGCCTTCATTACAAGCAGGTGAATTTTTAATCAACCTGTTTTTAACAGTGTTGTTATTTTTAAAGACAACTTGGACACCAAACTTACTAAAAATACGCGTTAAACTAACAAAATTTTGATGAAAGGGGAGGGTTATAATATTCTTAAAACTGAATTGCTGATTATTAGAAAGACTATAAAAAGATTTCTTTGCTATGTTTTGAGCTACGTCAGTTACATGTTTTGGATATTTTAATTTAGTACC
>NC_134797.1:61040353-61057853 GCF_046742065.1 Oratosquilla oratoria
GACACCACCGCCCCCCATGGCCTGACTCGGCCATGAGGGAGTTTGGGAGAGTGGATAGTGGAGTATCCCTGGACGGAGGTTCTGGAAGCCCGAGGACGTGGAAACCAAGTGGAAACTAACTACTCAACAACCCATCTACTGGAAGGCTTTTTCCACTTTTTTTTCCCCTATTTTCCCCGGTCAAGGACTTCTCTCGTGAACCGATCAGACGCCCCCTGGATGACCCCCCGTATTAAGCGTTCTTAATTTAAACAAACGCAACAAGGCATATTTAACACTGATCGACCCCCTCCTTCCAGCATCCCTCAGAAATAAAGTCATCAAGGAGATAAGTATTTGCAAAGTCCTTCGTACTAACCTAATATAAATAGAACACCTCAAAAACACAAATAACAGTCATTTGGTTTTCGTAAGATCAAAAGCTCTCTGCGGCTACAAAATAATCAAGCCTCCTCACCTGCCCCTGCGCCTTCCGACACTAATAAAAATAGAACACACTCAAAACACAAAATAACAGTCCAGTGGTTTAGTAAGATCAAAGCTCCTCTGCGGGATACAAAATAATCAAGACTCTCACCTGACCCTGCGCTTCAACCACTTACCACCTGATCTTAGCTGCTTCAAGAAGATTAACACTCAACTTCGCCTCTATCTTGCACAGACCTTACCCCCCCTTAACTTCTCTCGGCCTACCTGGCCTACCTCCCCTCCTGTTCTCCTTACACCCCCCTGCCCCCTGTCCAGAATAGCTGACGTTGCCACTAAACTAAGTAAAATTAAAGTAATAACAGGATCTACAACACCTTTCTGATCTACCTATCAAAATCTACCAAAGAATTTGCCCCAGAACTTGCCCTCCCACTTTCCTCCATAATTAAATGCTTCACTATGAGTCAAAACTCCCTGCCCCAGTGATTGGAAAATTTCATATATCACTCCCATCCCCAAAATGGTTCCCGAACCCACAGGTCACTAAGCGACCTTAGGACCTATTGCTATCACCCCAAATCCCAAGCCATTATATTGAGGGTTTTGTTTTAAAACTCAGTATACAACAAAATTACAAGATCACAATCGATATAAAACAGTAATGGCAACATGAAATCCTACCTCCACAACTCACTATCATTGTTAATCTTCTGGACTTCTTGCACAGGCCACTTAGTACAAGCCGCAATGACTTTCTCTAGCCTTGACCTTTAATTGACTTCAAGAAAGCGTTTGACCTTGTGACCATCAAACATCATCATCTCCAAAGCCATACAACTGGGGATCCAACCACACTTGGTAGACATGGCTAGCCCGAAACTTCCTGACCGGGACGTCAACAGGTAGTGAGGTACCAGGAACGACATCCTCCCTCCACACCTCTAACATGTGGGGTCCCCCCAAGGGACCTAAGATGGGGACCACTGTGCTTCCTCATCCTCATAAATGACGCAATTAATGGACACTCCAACATAGATGGAAATACGTCCGATGACTGTACAGTTGGCATTCCCCATCAACACCAGGCTGCCTGACTTCTTCTCTCCACTACAAAAACATCCTAGACAACCTCAAAAACGTGAACTGAGAGCAGGAATGTGACAGTTAACCACAACAGACCGTGGTCATGCATTGTTTTGTACATCCAAACAGGCGGTGGCACCACCTCAAACTGTCCCATTAGGAAACCCATTCCCTTCCAAGTGGTCCCAGTACCGCCAAGCTACTAGGCATCAAACAAGTAGACGACCATCCTTAACTGGAACCAGCACATCAACAACAGCCATCAGGACAGCCTCTTACAAACTCTTTCATGCTGCAACAGATTGGAAGTCCCTTTGGTACCCCATCACCAGATCTAACAGGGAGTCTACACCACTCCTTCGTACTCCCCACCCTCATGTACGCCTCCCCAGCCCTGGTCATCATCACTTAACATCACACAGAGGAGCAAATTTAGAGAAAGTGCAAAAAAAAGAGCGTTGCAGAATTATCTTGGGTAATCAGTATGAGGGATACGGAACACGCCCTCCACCAACCCCCCCCCTCAGCTTGCCAAGATTTGTCCCGACCAAACACAGTGAGGCACTGAAGAGAGTTTGGACAGGACCTAATGCTATCACCCACGTCCACCCGTCACTTCCTCCCACCTCCCAACCAAGACCACCCACCCGCCATGCAAACTCGGCATTCCAAAAACAAAATCAAGCCCATCAGAGCGCCCGAGAACTGTACCGATACAAGAAACAGTGCCATTCCATCCATTTGTCCCGCACAAATAAACTCATCTTAAAATTTTTAGACGTAAGCATATCACTACCCTATAATAATTACTATATTACTCATAAAAGTGCCCAATTGTTTTATATTATTGTCAGTGGTAATCACTGCTATCTCAATAAACCGATCATTATTATTATTATTATTATTATTACACACACACACAACACACACGCACACATTTGGAACAAGTTAGAATGAGAAAAGTAGTGTGTTGCAAAAACAATAACATGGAATTTAAAAATAGTTTCGGGGGATAAAAATGAGATATAAAGACGGGACACCACGAGCATAGCTCCCCTTCCCGTAAAATACAACTAGGTAAACTAGGTAAGTACACACACACACACACACACACACACACACAAAGGATTACAAAGGATTACAAAGGCGGAGCATGCCGACAGGAGACCTTTTGATCCATATCTAGGTCGGATGCGAAAAAAAAATCATATTAATAATAAAATAATAAATAAAAACTATGATAATGTAAATAACAATTAAAATACATAAATAAATGCATAGGTATAGTTAAATAATAAACAAACAGGTAAATAGTAAATAATGATAAATTGACATATAACTAATAATAAATGAAAATCAGACAGACAAATGATAACAAAACAAAAACAAATAATATAAGATAAATTATAATCATTACAGCATCTTACTTAGGTATTTATCTAAATGATTCTTAAAGCTTCGAACTGAACTACATTGCACTACCTGTGCAGGAAGTTTATTCCATTCAATAACTACACGGTTGGCAAAGTTGTTTCTACCTACTTCCAAATTGAATCTATTTCCGGACAGTTTGAGACCATTGTTTCTTGTCTGATTCTCATTCAATGTAAAAATTTTGTCACTTTTGATGTTGTCAATTCCCTTTAGAATTTTAAAGACCTGTATCAAGTCACCTCTGAGTCTACGCTTTTTTAGGGAAAACAGATTCATGTGTTTTAGTCGATTTTCGTATGATTTATTTTTGATATTTGGAATCAGTTTTGTGGCTCGCCGTTGTACTTTTTCCAGTCTGTCAATGTCTTTAATGAGATTCGGTGACCATACGGAAACAGCATATTCCAAATGTGGACGAACTAACGATTTATATAGCTTGTTAATGAGTGATGGACTTTTGAAATCAAAAGATCGCGCAATCAGTCCTAGAATCTTATTTGCTTTCTCAGAGGCTGAAATACACTGCTTGGATGATTTGAGGTCGTTACTGATAATTACGCCGAGATCTTTTTCACTATCCACTTTTGTTAACGAATTTCCAAATAACTTGTAATCGTACTTACTGTTATTTTTACCTATGTGCATTACCTTGCATTTACTTGTGTTAAATTTCATTAGCCACTTTTCAGACCATTGCTGTAATTTATCTAAATCTTCTTGAATATCTAATTGGTTTGAGTGATCATTTGCCACTCCGCACAGTTTTGTATCATCAGCAAATTTGGAAACAGTAGATTTTAGTTCATGGTCTATATCATTTATATATACTATGAATAGAAGTGGCCCAAGAACGGAACCCTGAGGAACTCCACTTGCAACACTTTTCCATCCAGAAGTTTTTTCCATTTAAAACAACTCTCGGTTTTCGACCATTCAACCAATTACTAGTCCAACCTAATAGGCTACCACTTATTCCATGCAAAGCTAATTTAGTAAGTGGTCTTTCGTGTGTGACTGTATCAAAAGCTTTTGTAAATTCTTGATATATTAAATCTATATTGTTTCTTTTGTCATAATTCGAGATAACTGTGTTGTAGAATTCGAGTAAGTTAGTCACGCAAGAACATTTCCGTCTGAAACCATGCTGGCTATCATTTATCAAACGGTTACTTTCTAAATGATGTTCGATAGCATCTCTGATGATAGTTTCCATTATTTTTCCTACGATTGAAGTCAAACTTATAGGCCTATAGTTATTTGGTTTCTTTTTGTCACCTTTTTTGAATATGGGAGTAACGTTAGCTAGCTTCCATTCTCTTGGGACATCTCCGGATATGATGGATTTCTTGAAAATAATTTCTAATGGAACAACAATCTCATTTTTCATTTCCCTTAAGGTTCTTGGATGCCAACCGCCAGGCCCTGGTGTTTTATTAACTTTGAGTTTGTCTATACACCTTTTAATTTTTTCTTTTGTTATATTTACCGTAGTGAGTAAGTTTACCCTAGACTTTTCACAGGTTTCAGTTTGGAATTCACCTTGAGGTGTTTCGTTTACGAATACCGAGCTAAAATAATTGTTTAAGATATTACACATTCCTTCATTTGAATATTCAAGTTGACCGTCAGCAGATAATAGTGGACCAATGTGATTCCTAACAACCTTTTTATCTCTAATGTAACTATAGAATTCTTTGGGATTCTCTTTGGATTTATCAGCGATGATTCTCACACACACACATACACACACACACACACACACACACACACACACACACACACACACACACACACACACACACACACACACACACACACACACACACACACACACACCGACTCGGGGGCACAGTTGGTAGAGCGCTGAACTGGGAAGCAGAAGTGCTCCCAGTAACCAGTTCGAATCCTGCCCAGGGCCGAAATTATTTCGGTATCGCTGTGCCTCGGGTCGTTACTCTGACTCTCGTGGGCGGGGAGTTGGGTGTGTGTGTGTGTGTGTGCAAGGTCATAGCATTACCCATAGATCGGACCTACGAGCTCTGAGCTCTCTTCCAGGAGGGAAATAGCTGTCGATCACGAGTCCAACACGTGATCCAAAGACCAAGTGAATACACACACACACACATAAACACACACACACACGCTCACACACGCACACACACACACATAAACACACACACACATTCACACACACACACACACACACACACACACACACACACACACACACACACACACACACACACACACACACACACACACACACACACACACACACACACACACACACACACCCATATATATATATATATATATATATATATATATGTATATATATATATGTCTGTATATATATACATATATATATATACATATATATACATATATATATGTGTATATATATATATATATATATATATATATATTGAGACATTCTGACAGGTTGACGTAAATATGCTTTCCTTTGAGAAAGCATACCTGCGAAACTAGTCAGGAATAAACTCAGACTAAGACTCCTGTGTTTCCTACTCCACTTACGTCAATATTATATATATATATATATATATATATGTATATATATATATAAATATGTATATATGTATATATGTGTATATATATATATATATGGATGTCTAAATATATATAATAGGTATCTATATATAGATAGATATATATATATCTATATATATATATATATATATATATATAATGTCTTTTGTTTGGTCAAACCCAGACAGAGAATCTTTTTCTGAAGAAGGCTACCTCCCAAATTCATGTTTTTCATTTGTTCAAGGCTCACGTCAGGCGATTTCATTCAGCTTAACGAAAGCTCATGGCGGGAAAGGGTTGATATTAATCTCGGTTAATCTTCTCACTGAAACAGTTGACTTTAACATCTTAACATGGCTGCCGTCAGGCGATTTTATTTATATTAGTAAAAATCTCCTGTATTCATTGGCTCAAATTATTCTGCAACGGATGCCCCCCCTTTTTTTTTTCAATTTGATCCACGGACACACAGTCACGAATTTCGTCAAATGTTGTGAATTTAAAACAACAAGACGACTTCGCCTGCAGTAGTCTAGACTCCCCTAAGTCTGCAATTCAACAATGTGTCTATTATTCGTATAGGTTAAACTTCTCTTTGTTCGTCATTCATATATTATGACGTAAAGGTGATTTGACATTTGGAGATTCGAAGAGTAAAAGATTAAAACCTAAGTCGTTTCCACTCAAACGAACTCCGTAGAATCCTCACAGTAACTATGGAGATGTAGTCTATTTAACCTAACACCTTTTCCTCTTGTTCTAACTACCACCAGACTATTTCAATCGTCTCCATTGCATCCCCTTATTAACATAAGGGTTAACCTTCTAATTACGATAACATTAGTTCTTTCTGCCGCCAGTTGATTTTACTCAGACAAGTGAAATTATTCCATTTCAAATAACCCTCTCATTTTTTACTTACGACTAACTCATTTGTTCTTTCTGTCACCGGACGATTTTATTCAGCCGAAGGAAACTCTGTACAGAGAACGTGTTTAAACAGCGTAATACCTTTACGGTCTCAGTCAGCGTAATCCTTTCCTTTCACTTCGAAACCGCACAAGAGCGCATCTAAACGTCAGAGACCGCAGAAGCCCTTTCTAAAGGCCTCCAACACGGGAACGCACTTTTGTCCCACCCACGGACAATATATCCTATTCAGGTAACAGGATAGTTTCCGACCTGAAGGGAGATCCCGAGAGAGGGGCAGACACCTTCAAACCGTGGATCGTTCCCTTCAAGCATCAGGATGAAACAATTTATTGTTAGATGAAATCAAATCTGTAGAGTATGTCACAACGTTGAAACGGTTAATCCAATCGGAAAATCTTTCCTGACATCCTGACGTCTACTTCTCGAGTGAGTCTAGACAAAACGGATCACAATGGATGTGTGATGGGCACATGCCTCCTTCGGGAGGACACATAACAAGCAGAGAAATACGCCACCCATGAACCAGTGGTTTCTATCTGTCTCACTATCTATCTACCTGTCTATCTATCTATCAGTCTATCTATTTATCTATCTATCAATCCATCTATCTATCTATCTATCTGTACGTATAACATTCTCTCTATTTAGCTACCGATCTGTCTACTTATATATTTATTAAACTAACTACCTATCTATCAGCTTATCTATCTACCTATCTATCTATACCGTGTGCTCGGCAGTCACCCCGAAGGATCATTATCCATCTATCCATCTGTCCGTCTATCTTTATATCTATCTATCTATCTATCTATCTATCTATCTATCTATCTATCTATCTACCTACCTATCTATCTATCTATCTATCTCATGTGATTGGCAGTCACCCCGAGTATCAAATTCTCGATTATGCTATTATCAGGAGAGATCGAAGACCAGCCCACTGAGGCGGCACATTACTGTAAAACAATAACGACTTCCAAAAAGTATGAGATTATCCCGCTTTGGGGGAAACTTTGTACTCAATGACGACTTTCTAATGACCTTTTTATTTCTTTTTCATTATCAACAGAGGTGTCATTGTACCCCTGGAACCAAATGTAATCACCGCATTTGTCTCATGAATTACTGTATTGAGTGTTGCTTATACAGTAGTTTGTAAGACAAATGCACTAATTACAGTTGATTCCAGGAGTTCAGTGACATTTTCACGGCTTCTGGAGGATGAACAAGAGAAAAGTGTGGATGAAACGAAAATGAGATTCTTGTGACCTTTGTACGAAGCTGCGATACATGACAAAGCAAAGACCGATATGATTCGTAAACGGACTACAGTACGGATGGATTTAAGGAATTTAAGAACAAGACAAGGCAATCTACGATGGTATGGTCATGTTATGATAAAGGACGGAAGCATTTTTGGTGGTTACACGAATCGGCGGTTTCAGGAATGAAAGCAAGATGTAGACAAAGGAAAAGGTAAACGAATGAATGGACGAAGCCGCAAGAGTCCCATGGTCAGGATGTCGAACAAGTAAAAATGTGCGCGAGTGATAGAGAGAGATTGAGAAAAATGCAGAGACCTGTTCCATGAGAGGGGCTCTGCACCGATGATGAGTCAGCACTATTGCTGGGAAAGTGATGATGGACGCGTGTGAAGAGAGTTAAAGGGGTTGGGCTGTTTCCACTCCCATGACTAGCTACCTCGTTTTACTGATAATGACTTTGAATGAGACAGAGAGAGAGAGAGAGAGAGAGAGAGAGAGAGAGAGAGAGAGAGAGAGAGAGAGAGAGAGAGAGAGAGAGAGAGAGAGAGAGAGAGAGAGAGAGAGAGAGAGAGGGAGAGAGAGAGAGAGAGAGAGAGAGAGGGAGAGAGAGAGAGAGAGAGAGAGAGAGAGAGAGAGAGAGAGAGAGAGAGAGAGAGAGAGAGAGAGAGAGAGAGAGAGAGAGAGAGAGAGAGAGAGAGAGAGAGAGAGAGAGAGAGAGAGAGAGAGAGAGAGAGAGAGAGAGAGAGAGAGAGAGAGAGAGAGAGAGAGAGAGAGAGAGAGAGAGAGAGAGAGAGAGAGAAGAGAAGAGAGAGAGAGAGAGAGAGAGAGAGAGAGAGAGAGAGAGAGAGAGAGAGAGAGAGAGAGAGAGAGAGAGAGAGAGAGAGAGAGAGAGAGAGAGAGAGAGAGAGAGAGGAGAGAGAGAGAGAGAGAGAGAGAGAGAGAGAGAGAGAGAGAGAGAGAGAGAGAGAGAGAGAGAGAGAGAGAGAGAGAGAGAGAGAGAGAGAGAGAGAGAGAGAGAGAGAGAGAGAGAGAGAGGGAGAAATCCCGTATTCGAGTCCAGCAGCTCCCCACGGAAGTCCAAAGCCATGGCATTCGGCCTCGGGCGGGGGAAGGAACCCCTCGTCACTCAGGGATTCGTGCTGGACTGGGTCTCCCAATTGCAGTACCTGGGCGTATGGATCGACAAGGGACTCACCTTCAACAGGGAAATATCCCACCTCAGGGACAGCCAGAACCACAGTAATGAGGGCCATGTGCGGAAGAGCACTTGGTGCCATGCATCAAGTCCTACGCACGTACTACGTACAAGCTGTGCGCTCAATCGTAGATTGCGCTGCCCCGGCTCTCATTACTGTGGCCACGGAAAAACTCCAACGGCTTGAACCATGCCAGAATGAGGTGGCTAGAATCATCCTGGGAGCGCAGGGTGGAACAAAGTTCTCAACCTCCAGCGGGAAGCCTCACTTTCACCTCTCCAACTCAGAATAAGAAGGTTCGGAGCGGACTTTGTCGCCCGCGCACTCCACTCCCCCAGCGAAACAGATCTAAGTCGGGCCATCTACACCTCCCTAGAGCACTTAGATACACCACTTCGCTCCAACACTTCCAACTCCTTCCAACTACGTCAACCTCTCCTCAAGAAGGGCATACCGAAATCCTACCTGGACTACGAATGCCCGCCGCCGTGGGCACCGGCTCCCGTGATCTTCAAAATGACGTCACTCTTGGGGAAGAAGAGCGCATGCCACCCAGACAGTGCACGTGTGTCGGCAGAAGACAGTATCCGAGCGCTGACGCGACCTGTATACGCGGTATATTACACAGACAGCTCGGTGGAAACCACCAGCCCGCACGCGGCCGGAGCTGCCTTCGTGATTGATGGATGTATCTTCGGCAGGAGAGCCAGCAACTCCGCGTCCTCTCTCCAAGGCGAGGCCGTAGCGATGCAGGGGGCCCTAGAACACGCCCTCGTATCTCACTCCAATTCCGTGCAACACGCAGAGCCCGGAGACAATGTCCACCTACTCACCAATATCCTTACGTCCTGCACAAATTATACCGCAAAGGATGGAGCGTCATTATCAACTGGGTACCGAGTCACGTCGGTATCCATGGCAACGACCTCGCTAACGCGGCAGCCGCGGCTGCTCGCCAGCGCCCCAGGGTCAACGTCCAGGTCCCCCCCCCCAGCAAGAGCCAGCTTAAACTCCGAACCAGGGTATTAGCATGCACGCGTTGGCACCTCCAACACAGTCTGGAGGCAGAGGTCCCAACGAGTAGCATGGTACAAGAGGGTGACAGCATATGGACCCATAGTGCTTCCCCCGCTCCACTCCCAGGGGGGTAGAAATGCTGCTCTTCTGGTTGCGTCTCGAGGACCGTTGCTCCTGGCAAATGAATCCCAGGTGCACCACAAAAGATCGCCGGTGGAACCACTGCCTTGCCGAAAATGCAGACCTTCTGCACTACCTAAGCGACTGCCCCACCACCTCTTACCTTAGACGGGGACCACCATGAAGGTCTTGTGAGCCGCCTCTGCCACCTTCAAAGCCCCTATGAGCTATTAGAGTGGCCGCCGCCGCTCTAATAGCTGTAACCTCTATTCTACTGCCCCCACCCCTCCATGCCCCTCTGACAAGGTATACCATCCCATTTTATCTCTTACAAGGTGTGACTTTCATAAACACCCATCATACGGGTGGGAGTGGGAGTGGGAGTGACATTCCACTCCCAAATTTTTGTTTGTCTTTGAGGGCTCAACACTTAGGGCAAAGATGACGAACTCTATCGCTGCTAAGCGACTCCTACCGTGAGCTCCTTGCCTTTTCACCACTGCTTTTGAAATATTGTTCTACAAAAAAATATATATATATATAAATACGACTTTATAAAATCATATTTATTATATTTTAGAGTTCAAATAACATCAAGATATCGTGGGTTATCCCATTCTGTACCAAAGGGGACTACGCATGACTAAGTGAGATAATTTGGCTGTAGCTAGAATATAAGGATAGGTGCCTCCAGTACGGAAGAGGTCAATAAAGTTGTTGCAAAGACTTGCTCTTGGAAAAAAAAAATGAGGTAATGGTAAAAAATCATAGGAGACCGCTTCACTTGAAGTAAGAAAATAATGGTGAAACGCCTAAGATAAAAACAATGGGTATTCTTCTCCTGTCAGGTAACTACTACAGACTGATCTAGCTAACGCCAGGCGGTTCTTCAGGTGAATGGAGTGACTAGAAACTAGGGAACCTGGGATCGATCAAGACTGTATATCTACCTTGAGATAGATAAAATAGTTTTATATCAACGAGAACAAATGCTGAGCGAGGCCTCGCCGTGGTTTGGTGGTACAGTGTGCGTCTGGTAACTGTGTGGGGATTTCGGCGTCTGTTCGAACCCTAGCCGCGGCACAGATGTTAGGAAGGGTATACACTCTGAGTAATGGCCCCCGACCGCTGTTTATCTCGGACCTGAGGTAATTTGGTGACATCCGTGTGTGATGCATCAGGTTCCTCTGGGTATCGTCAGTGATGTGGCATAGCGTGGACACCGTCTCCTGCGTTCATGTATGAGCTGTTCCGGGTCACCTGCAGGGTTGAGGTCCGATCGGGTACCAGCCTCGCAATCCACGGGAAAGAAAAAAAGTTGCACAAGGGAATCTACGGGTGGCAAGAGCGAAAGCAGTTTGGGAACAGTATAATTTCTCCTTCATCGCGTTCTCTCACTACCTACCATTTCCTACCACAACTATCTCTGCCATCACCACCACCATCGCCACCACTACCACCATCGATGTTGCCACCACAGCCATAGCTACATCCACAACCACAACCATAATCACAACTACAATTGCACCCGCAACCTCAACCACAACCGCAACCACAACCATAACCACAACCTCAGTCATGGCGACACTCATAAACATTATAACAACCATAATCACAACCACAATTACATCCACAACCACAACTACAATAACAACCACATCCTCAGCCACGACGACACTCATAAACATACAACCGCAACCACAACTATAACTACAGCCATAACCACGACCACAACCACCACTACCACCCTTACCAATACCATCACCAAATGCACGTCTTCGCCAAATCCATCAAGTGAAGCCAATGTGAAGTAGAAACGTCAGCCCGTCCTCTGGCCAGTTCCTCTTCATCCCCAACATCAACTCTTCAGATCCATCCACTGTGGAGCAACAGGCTTTGATTTCCTCTCGTAACTACATAGTCTAGGGTTCGATCCCTAACGGCTGTGAGTGACTGCCACTTGAGGCTGTCCCAGAACAGAGGGCAAAGGAGACTTTAGTCGCATCCAAGAGCTTTCTGGTATAAGCTCAATTTCATTGAGTGATAGACTCTGCTAAATTCGTTGTAACGGGTGCCAGAGGACTTTATTTAAAAAATTAGGGTCGGACAACAACTTGAACGGAGTCGAAATCAATCGAGACCCCGTTCTGCCCGGGCTGTGATCCTTAGCTGTTTAATAAAGCTAAGGGTCACATTTTATTTAATTTCAATGTATCTTTTTTCGGCTTCGTGAAGCCTCTGAACTATTACGATTAATACTTCATTGCCCAAAAGAACAAGTTTGACATATTTAAGGATTATATTATATTTAACGCCGAAGATTTTCCTGACGTGAAAATCTGCTTTCTAATCCCGGTGAGAAACCATTCCTTTCATTCTCAAATTACTTGGGAACCAAAGACATGTTCTTCAGCCAAGTCAAGCCAAGCCAAGCTAAAAAAAAAAAAAAAAAAAAAAAAAAAAAAAAATCGGTGCGTGTGGGAACGACCAGCGTGACCAGGAGGTCCTCTTCCTGCTCAAAAGGAGGACAGCAGCCCCGGGTTTCAGTAGACACGCAGGTAAAAAGTCGCCGCCGCTTGGTGAAACAACGATTGCAGTCAGGCAGGCAGACCTCAGCTCGATGAACGAATATCTCAACAAATGAAATCGGGTAACGTAGCGTGTCAATTTAGTAAAAAAAATTTACAAGTGTATAATATATATATATATATATATATATATATATATATATATATATATATATATATATATATATATACATATATATATGTATAAATATATATATATACATATATATATATATATACATATATATATATAAATTAATTCCGACAGTTGTCCCCGGACTCGCGTGTTAGCAAGTCTATGCTTGTACCAACCACGCTATTGAGGCTATAAAATTCTTCAACCTCGGGGTTAATCTACACCCGCAGGATTTGAGTCGACTCCTAACTGCCGTCTTAATCTCAATTTAACGAAAAACTAAGCCCAACTATAGGTAGTGGTGAAGCAGGTACGTGTCCTTGATAGACTTTCGTCGTTGTATTACCTGAATAGAATCACCAATGACGATGATGTCAATCAAATAATTCCGACAGTTGTCCCCGGACTTGATTGACATCGTCGTCACTGGCGATGCTATTCAGATATATATATATACATATATATATATATATATGTATATATATATATATATATATATATATATATATATATATACTGTATATATATATATATATATATATATATATATATATATACTGTATATATATATATATATATATATATATATATATATATATATATACATGTGTGTGTGTGTGTGTGTGTGTGTGTGTGTGTGTGTGTGTGTGTGTGTGTGTGAGTGTGTGTGTGTGTGTGTGTGTGTTTGTGTGTGTGTGTGTGTGTGTGTATGTATATATGTATGTATGTATTTATATATATATATATATATAATAATATATTAATATATATATATATTTACACTGAATGGTTCCCAGTGATCAACTAATATCTCTTTTCAACCACAAATCACTTTTAATTCCATGCCATCGCAGTCGAGACTGAAAAATCGCTCGATGGAGGCATTCGTTGGAAATTGAAACGTGGACGAGCCGAGGATTCGAACCCAGCTAACCCGTAACAAGTTACAGTGACTTAAACCAATGCGCATTGGCTTAAGTCACTGTAACTTTGTTACGGGTTAGCTGGGTTCGAATCCTCGGCTCGTCCACGTTTTCATTTCCAACGAATGCCTCCATCGAGCGATTCTTCTGTCTCGACTGCGATGGCATGGAATTAAAACTGATTTGTGGTTGAAAAAAGATATATATATATATATATATACTGTATATATATATATATATATATATATATACATATATATATGTATATATATATATATATGAGTCTAGGATCCATATTGGGGAAGAGAGTAAAAGCACTAGACTCAATTTGAAGGGTCTATCAATCCCGACGTTTCGATTCCCGTCCAGGAATCGTCTTCAGAAGGTATAATGGATTACATATAGTGAACTCGTTTTTATGTGGTCCGGGATGATACTGGGAGAGGACCTAGGTGAAGTCCTCACTCTGTTAATCATGTCGAAATGTGTACCATTTAATAAGCTAAAATACAGAGAAATACACCATGAGTGAAACAAAAACAATAACATACAATAAAAGCGAAACAAAAAGATAACATGAGAAACACAAAATTTGAGAAAGGGGGGGGGGGGAGATCACCCATCCACACCAAGGTGGCGGACCAAGTGTCCATGTGAAGGGATAAGTAGCCACGCGTGCAAATAGGTAACTATCATGTGAACCCGTGTGGAATAGATTTACACAGAAGAGCACTGTGAACAGGGGAAATGTCGGGAATTTAACTAAATGGACGAGGAAACTGTAATGTTGTGACTAAAAAAGGAAAGTGGCTTTCGGCTGGAACCGAAATAAATTGTTTCTTCCCTTTCTTTTCTTAGGCTGAAGCCCTGGAAAGGATTGGGATATGGTGTGCAAGATGGATTCAACGTTAACTGGTTTCCCATTATCGGTGTGAGCGAATAGAAGAAGAAGAAGAAGAAGAAGAAGAAGAAGAAGAAGAAGAAGAAGAAGAAGAAGAAGAAGAAGAAGAAGAAGAAGAAGAAGAAGAAGAAGAAGAAAAAAAAAGAAGAAGAAGAAGAAGAAGAAGAAGAAGAAGAAGAAGAAGAAGATGAAGAAGAAGAAGAAGAAGAAGAAGAAGAAGAAGAGGGTGGAAGAAGAGGATGAAGAGGAGGAAGAAGAAGTAGAAAAAGAAGAAGAAGAAGAAGAAGAAGAAGAAGAAGAAGAAGAAGAAGAAGAAGATGAAGAAGAAGAAGAAGAAGAAGAAGAAGAAGAAGAAGAAGAAGAAGAGGAAGAAGAAGAAGAAGAAGAAGAAGAAGAAGAAGAAGAAGAAGAAGAAGAAGAAGATGAAGAAAAAAAAGAAGAAGCAGAAGAAGGAGATGAAGAAGAAAAAGAAGAAGATGATGAAAAAGAAGAAGATGAAGAAGGTGAAGGAAATGAAGATGAAGATGATGATGATGATGAAGAAGAAGAAAAAGAAGAAGAAGAAGAAGAAGAAGAAGAAGAAGAAGAAGAAGAAGAAGAAGAAGAAGAAGAAGATGAAGAAGAAAAAGAAAATGATGAAGAAGAGGAAGAAGATGAAGAAGAAGGAGAAGATATATATAAATAAATAAAAATAGATAACTTGATGTACCAAAAATTACCCGGTCTTCCAAGAAAGGTCAATTGAGATAGTCTAATTGATATTATCTCTAATATCCTTTGAGTAGGTGGTTTCCTTTTACTGGATTAAACAGCCTGGTTTAAGCCACAGCAAAACTCCTAGATGTGTTCAGCTTTCTCAGAGGTCTGAGAGCAGTGAGGCGTTTCCTCTGGTTGTAAACAGGTAATTTCATTCAGGTTCACCTGAGGTGGGGTTGGTGGGCTTATTACAAAACCGCAGATTCTGATTTGCGGCACGCGTAAAAACAGCGGCACGCCTATCAGATAGTTGTTGACAGGTTAGTGAACTGAACGTGTCAGGTCATTAAAACAGAACTGCATCAATTTTCTGATAATGTGATGAAATCTGGTGATATTGTTCAACACATTTCTTACACCGATACAGCCAGAGAGTTCATCATAATTTTGCTCAAAACTCTCATGAACGTTATCACTAACAACGACGCACTTTTCATCATAAGAAATAATTCAGAAATTGGAATCATTATCCTTTCATCTACAACAAATATCAAGTTTCTAGTAAACTCTGATAAGGAAATAATCATTGATGGATCTCTATGCGACATGAATTAGAAACCAAAGAATTGTGCACAATTACTTAAAAGACATCAGTCCAACAAAGCTTTTGCAACTGTAACCCTCAATGCTACACGCCAATTTTGGATTCTCTGTGTTCAGAGTTCTAAGGAAAAAATATTTACAACGCATTCATCAAATGTTACAGATTCCATTTTGACCAGGTATGCTGGCGAAAACATTCAGCCATTCTTTGGATATGAGAAATCCACGCTTCTGCGACAATTGTGTCCGTGTGGGGTTTTGTCCCATATTGTCTACGTCTTCTTTTGACCGAGATCGAAATGTCTGACATGCAAATATCCTGGCTGGAAATGCCTTTCATTTGTTGCGAATAAAAATGCCTACAGCGCCATTAATCGGACCAGTTGAGACTTGAAGTCTACATATATATCTTTTTTTCTCTAACATTTGTATATACTTTCAATTTCTAAAACCTTCTGAATCTCCAATTTTATCAGAAATATTTAAATGTGCTTCGTAGATTATATGAAAAGAATATATTCCAAAAAAAGGACGGACTAATGAAACATGTAGTTTTGTCAAAGAACAGTTTGGTATAGAAGTTAAAAATAGATAAATAAATAAATTAAATAAAAATAGAATAAAATAAAATAAAACAAAATTACATTAAATTAAATCAAAACAAATAGAATTAGTTAAAATAAAACAAAATAAAATAACATGAACAAAAAAAAAAAAAAACAGTGCGTTGATTATGAACCATAATCTCAACCGTACAGTATGCTGGAAGATTATTCAAATAACTAGGCATCAGCCAGGTTAAAACAATATGTACCACCGATAGAGATACAGCAGAATTTAGATTGATACTTATAACTACTTCAAGAACTTTTTCACTCCCTGCTTCCGTCAAAGTATTTCCCAGTCATTTAAAATTCTATTTACCGTTATGTTTGTAGGCATATGAAGCAATGAATGGCTTTGAACCAAGAAAAAAATTGCATAAATCAAAGGTCATGTTATCACTGTTCCACAAAGAGAAGATAATAGGTTGCATAAAATGCATGCCAATTGTTGTGAGAGAAAATGAATTCGTTTTTTCTCAGTCTAGAGGAAGTGCGTTCTAGAATCTTATATTAAAAAGGAAAAACGAAATAGCACAACGGTAAAATGATTGACTATAGAAAAGGTGTTTGTAAATAAAGAGAGAGAGAGAGAGAGAGAGAGAGAGAGAGAGAGAGAGAGAGAGAGAGAGAGAGAGAGAGAGAGAGAGAGAGAGAGAGAGAGAGAGAGCAGAAGAATTATCAGTAATTCTAAGGAGTGAGTGGATCATCTCATCATTTCGACGGGAAGGACTGGCCATGAAGATGTTGTCGTCACAAAGATGGTGAACGAGATTTAGAACGGGTAACAGAAGGCAGAAGAAGTTAAAAGTGATCAGTAAAATTTACAGTAGTTTCTCATTTTTAAAGCACGCTGCGTGAATCTGGTCAGAAGAGGTGTCACTTGAGTCCCTATAATAAGGATTGCATTTTGAAAAGTCATGTAATCAGTATGCTATACGAGGAGTTTTTATAGAGTTACAGATACAATAGTTCTATTTAAAACTAAAAGTAAATAACTATCTAATGATAATGAGTGCAAATAGTATGACACTTTATTTTGGAT
>NC_134797.1:61065353-61067853 GCF_046742065.1 Oratosquilla oratoria
TCAGTACCTACACACATTCCGTTTTCTTTCACAATCCCATTTTTCTAACCATCAATCTATTCCACCCTTTGGATTTTCCCAAAATGGATGGATTTGTTTCTCTCTGCATCACATTCCATACAATCGCATATTTCACTTTCTCTTTCCCCTTTCCCCCTCGTTTGTTAAAATTTACTTCCCCTTGTCTTCTTCCATCCTTCGTTTTCTTTGACATTTCTTGCCTTCCCGTCTTCCTTCTCTCCCTCACAGGCGTCCCATCATTTTCTTTCTTCCACCATAACTTTTCTCCCTCTTCCCAGAGAGAAATTTCTTTCTATGAACACGAAATATATATTAACGGAAATGTTTTTCACCCAGCTCTACTTTGTACACAAGGCCTCTTCCAGTGGTAAACAGCAAATTTACTCTATTTTCGTAAAGACTTGTTTCTTTCTCTCCTACTATTCTTCGTTGATCGTAAATCATTATATCTCCCCTCCTGCAAGTAAATCACATTTCCTCGTGCCTTTATCATCAAACCTGACAGTAGAAAAAGAAGGAATTGAAAAAACCTCTATTTTGATAGCAAGCCTCGTTGACACGGGGCTACTTTAGTAGCCGCGAGTGCTAGCTGGAAGTAAAAGTCGACACTAGGATAGTTTGGAAGCAAGTTTACTGACTTCCCGTTGATATTGGGCAAGAAGAGGCGTAGTTTACAAGTCGTTAACACTAGTGGCTACTAAAGTAGCACCGGGTTAACGAGACTTAAGCTTTAAAACTCAATACACTTAAACTCCTCAACCACGATGAGCTTTATATGTGGTATACGTAAGTGACCTCAACCATATTCCCCCCCCCTTTTTTAAGGGGGTATGGACTCATTCTGGTGTGTACAAGAAAATTGGATGTCATGTACTATAAGAATACAAAGTATACCACGGTAGTATAGACATCAAGAGTCCATTTTTTCTCTACTAAAGCTGACCTCAGACCCAATCCAAAACATTGCATTACTTTTCGAATCTCTATTTCCTTTTTCTTTTCTTCGTTTCAAACACAAAAAAAAAATCCTATTACAGTTTTTCATTTACATAGATCACTTACAAAAAAAAAGTCCGAATCTGAAGGAAAATGGCGTGTCAGACTATTGCTACACGCGTTCCGTTAAAATACGATAAATGATTAACCCCCTTCAACACGGGAACGAAGATTAATTTTTTTTTCTTTTGGCTAAGAACAGACAATTTTATGAAGATGATGGTCAGCGGGAAGACGACCCCCAGCCTGAAGATATTTCCAACCGATCCCGACCCCTCAACGTTTGATTTCGAGATTCCAATCTCACCAACACCCCTTAGATGCATAAAATCGTCTTTCCCCAACCAAAATAAATTTCAAAAAGTCTGTCACTTTGATGAAGAGGCTAATGGTCTCAAGAAATGTGTTAAATAATTGTTGAACACTTAACTGCCTCTGGTGGGCATCCGTTCCGTTGCAGAGAAGTGATTCATGTCAGGGGAAAACAACTTCGTTTTGTTTCAAATCTCCTCCCGTTTTGTTGTTCCAACTCGGAACACAACGCATAGATCGTTGATGTCTATTGCTCACTTGTGTGTGTGTGTGTGTGTGTGTGTGTGTGTGTGTGTGTGTGTGTGTGTGTGTGTGTGTGTGTGTGTGTGTGTGTGTGTGTGTGTGTGTGTGTGTGTGTGTGTGTGTGTGTGTGTGTGTGTGTGTGTGTGTGTGTGTGTGTGTGTGTGTGTGTGTGTGTGTGTGTGTGTGTGTGTGTGTGTGTGTGTGTGTGTGTGTGTGTGTGTGTGTGTGTGTGTGTGTGTGTGCGCGCGTGTTTACGTTTGTGTATCTAGCACTTGACCAAAATCAAAATACAACGACAACATACAAACTTAACCAAAAAACAACAAAAAATAGGAACTAAAGTCACTATCCACCATTTCCCTCTGGTCGAAAATCCTTCCCTCCAACTGCCGGCCATATAACTTAGTTGTTATACAGTAAAAACAATGGAAGAATAAACCAGTCTGACGCTGATTGGTTCATACCAGGACTGGATACACACAAAACACTTGTACTTGTGTTTACAGCCGACCACTCGTATTTGTCTGTGCCAATATGAAAAGCCACTGTAGTTTGTCATGGTGGTGGAAAAGAGTCAGTTTAACCACTACACGATTTGTAGAGTAATTTTTACATATTTCTTGGTAAAACTGTTCCATTATACTGTATCTTTTTTATTTGTATGTCTTACTTTTACCAGTTTGTTTTACCATTAGATCTTTGTTCAATAAAGTATCTTTTTTTAGTTTTTAAAATGTATGGATGTGTTGTGTCTTGCGACGCTGCTTCTGACCCAGGGCAGTGGACAGGATGCAGGGATGACCCGTCATCCAGGAGGTGCCAAGATAAGAGGGAAGGAGGAGGGTGGAGGGGAGTGGTATATATAGGAAGTACAATGGGTGGGAGTGGTTTCTATGTCTTTTTCTTTTGGTTACCCCCCGTGTAGGGG
>NC_134797.1:61072853-61085353 GCF_046742065.1 Oratosquilla oratoria
TCTAATAAGCCCCTCCACAGCTCCAACCGCTCCTGTAGTTCTTCGCGACTCTCTAATACCAACACTATGTCATCTCCAAAGAGCATACTCCATGGTGCCTCTTTTGTCACCTCCTCCACCAACACATCAATGAGGAGGTTAAACAAATAGGGGCTAAGAGCTGACCCCTGGTGAAGCCCAGCTCCCACTGAGAAAGCCTCTGTGGTACCAGCTGCACTTCTCACTCTTGTCCTGGCATCCCTGTACATGTCTTGAGTCATCCTGACATACTTCTCTTTCACTCCCTTCGACCTCATACTCCGCCACACCTCACTTCTCGGAACTCGATCATAAGCTTTTTCCAAGTCAATAAATGTCAAGTACAGTCCTCTTTGCTTTCCTATGTACTTTTCCATCACCTGTCTCAACGCGAATATTGCATCCATTGTTCCTCGGCCTTTCATGAACCCAAACTGCTCACTACAAACCTCGGTCTCCGCCCTCAACATTTTATCCATCACTCTTAAAAGGTTGAGGGAGGAGACCGAGGTTTGTAGTGTCTTTCATTATTGCTGCTTTAATACAAATTTGTTTATAGGATCTGATATATGTATATATATGTTCACTATAAACCCACTGTCGGAGAAATAATAACGGAAATAAAGGGAAACTGTACAGGTATATTTCGACTACTGTCTGTAGTCCTCTTCAGCAGAATGCTTACAGAAAGTTAAGATGCAAGTTTATATAGGGTGGTGAGGTAGTACATAAAAGGGGGATGGGGCAAGGTTACATGCGCTTTTGACAATAAACTTCCAAACTTCTACCTAATAACCAAATTAAATTTGTTTACAATTATCCAAACAGCATTTTTAGAAAGGTAGTTAATGTACACTGGAGGGATAATGTGGACCAAAATTCCGGAGTATATAAATTACCTTGTAAAGACTGTGATGATGTTTACTGGGGCCAAACTGGCAGGGATTTGTCCACGAGATTAAAGGAACATAAATACTCCATAAAATATGGACAAGTTAACTCCGCTGTGTTCCTTCATGCCAGCCAAAAAGACCATAGATTAGATTGGGATAATGCATCAATTATTTTTAAATCACACTGCAGCTATCGAAGGAAAATTGTAGAATCTTCCCTAATAAAACATCATCCTAATTTTAATACCTCAAAAGGACAATGGCCCCCAGATTGTATTACGAAGCTAGCTGTAAACAAATTATTGTCAAAAGCGGCCGGACATAATAGCACTAACTATCCTTCCGCGACCCGACTATTTCAAGGGCATGTAACCTGTGTCCCCCTACTTTGCCCCATCCCCCTTTTATGTACTACCTCACCACCTTATATAAACTTGCACCTTAACTTTCTGTAAGCATTCTGCTGAAGAGGACTACAGACAGTAGTCGAAATATACAGTTTCCCTTTATTTCCGTTATTATTTCTCCGACAGTGGGTATATAGTGAGCTTTTATAAATGTGTTATAACATACCAATTTCCAATATATATATATATATATATATATATATATATACACATATATACACGCACACACGCACGGACGCACACACACACACACACACACACACACACACACACACACACACACACACACATATATATATATATATATATATGTATGTGTGTGTGTGTGTGTGTGTGTGTGTATTCACTTGGTCTTTTTGGATCACGTGTTCGACTCGTGATCGACAGCTATTTCCCTCCTGGAAGAGAGCTCAGAGCTCGTAGGTCCGATCTATGGGTAATGCTATGACCTTTCACACACACACACACCCAACTCCCCGCCCACGAGAGTCAGAGTAACGACCCGAAGCGCAGCTGTACCGAAATTAATTTCGGCCCTGGGCAGGATTCGAACCAAGCACTACGCGCACCACCATGCGTGTGTGTGTGTGTGTGTGTGTGTGTGTGTGTGTGTGTGTGTGTGTGTGTGTGTGTGTGTGTGTGTGTGTGTGTGAGTGCGTGCACGTATACACATATGTCTATACAATATATACATACATGTATGTGTTTGTATATATATATATATATATATATATATGTATATACACGTGTGTGTGTGTGTGTGTGTGTGTGTGTGTGTGTGTGTGTGTGTGTGTGTGTGTGTGTGTGTGTGTGTGTGTGTGTGTGTGTGTGTGTGTGTGTGTGTGTGTGTGTGTGTGTGTGTGTGTGTGTGTGTGTGTGTGTGTGTGTGTGTGTGTGTGTGTGTGTGTGTGTGTGTGTGTGTGTGTGTGTGTGTGTGTGTGTGTGTGTGTGTGTTCATGCGGGTATGTGTATGTGCGTGTCCGTGTGTGATATAGATTAAATGGACTCTTCATCAGCTCAAGAACCATTGTGTTCGAAAACGTTGAAGGAGGTAGAGACGATGTAGCCGCATTACGAACTAATTGCAGACCTGTAAAACAGCGACCGCGTTTATATGATTAAGTATGTAAAACATTTGCGTTGTAATGGAGCCACTTACACAATTAGAAAAACACAGAAAAAGGAACACCCACACGTCCAGAGGACAGATGCACACACACACACACACACACACACACACACACACACACACACACACACACACACACACACACACACACACACACACACACACACACACACACACACACACACACACACACACACACACACACACACACACACACACACACACACACACACACACACACACACACACACACACACACACACACACACACACACACAAATACGTTCATACACACATACATACATATATATACACGTACACACGCATATACATGTATGAACGCACTCATAGAAATAAGAACATATTAAAGACTTTATATATATATATATATATATATATATATATATATATATATATATATATATATATATATATATATATATATATATATATATATATATATATATAAAAAACACAAATGCACACTGACATAAAATGTCCACTAGTATGTACAATCATAAATGGACTCCAACATACACAAATAGCCATATATATAAATACATACATATATATATATATATATATATGTATATATATATATATATATATATATATATATATATGCATATACACGCAAGTAAGAGTAAAGAGAAAAAATACAATTTAACAAAGATCTAGTCATGTCAACATATTTACTAGAGCAGTTGATCCCACGCGAAATGTCAGACAGCGTTCAGTCACTTCGACTTAATTGTCTCTGTTATGAAAGTCACATTACCCTCACGTTTTTGTCACCCATCAGCCCCTTCAACACGGGATTCAACCCAGCAGCTGAATAAAATCGTCTGAGGCTCGCCAGAGTAAAAACTATAAGGAGTTTCGTCGTAGTGAAAGAATTAGATAATAGAGTCCCTTTGGGATAAAGCCTCCCTTTCAACTGAATGAATATGTCTGGCTTTAGTGTAATACGTGCCTTAACTGTGATAGAAAAAAAAACCAGTGTCTTGTCGCGTGATACACGTTACATTGTTATCACTTTTTTTTAGAATACTCTATAATAATATCCGATGTCTTCCTATCTTGTGTGTGCCGGGGTATTATGATACCCGCAAACTTATCAAAACACACCTACTGTACAGTATATCCACACACAACTACAACAGACAAGTATGCAAACACCCACGTGTGTGGATACACGCACAAACACACTCTCCCCAACACACACAAACACATATACACACACGCACTCACACACACAGTGGTTAACGAATGGAATACTCGTAGACTTAGTAACCATGCAGTGAACTCTGAAACTATCGGTTATTTTAAGAAACGGTTAGACAACTTTATGGATGGAAATGACAGGTGGTAATGGACATGGAACTACTTAGTGTAGGCCTTGTGGTCTCTTGCAGTCTCCTTTATTCTTATGTTCTTACACACACACACATACACACACTTCAGATGGTGAAGAAGGAGAAAATAGATTATTTTATATTTGATATATACTAATATTAATTCTGAATGTGTTTTCCACCAACTTCACTGCAACGTCAGTGACGATGTACCTGTTTGCTGCAGAGAAGAGAGTGCGGAAATTCGTATGTGTAGAATCTGTATATCAAGAAAAACGCAAGGAAAGAAGATTGGAGGCTGAAGAAATCGAAGAGCTGATATGTAGTCAACAATAAACGGGTGGAACAAAGGAATTAGCTGCTCTTACACATCAGAAAAGGAAAGAGAAAGAAAACGGATGACTTGATGCCAACGGAGTGGAGAATTCACTCAGTCAAGTGAAAACGCATGGATGAAGACAACGTGAGGAATTGAGAGATAACAGACGAAATGTGGAAGGTAATATAGTTGACGGCAACCGTAAAAAAAGAGGATCTCGATTGATATAACATTTGGATGTCAATGCGGTGATTAGGTGTTTGATTCACAAATGGGCGTAGAATATTACGAAAACAGAGTCTGACTTGGTGTTTCCCAGAGGCTCTATTGTGAACTCAACGATTAAGAGCCATCTTGAACTCATTATGTACAATAACTGGGACACCAATGGTTTGCACTACCTGTGCTGTGATGGAACTGTCTGCAGTGTATTGTGCGTCTCATCTTATATACTATAGCACTAAGCATGTGCCTCTGTATGTGTATTCAGCTTGGTCTTTGGATCACGTGTTGGACTCATGACCGACAGCTATTTCCCTCCCGGAAGAGAGCTCTGAGCTCGTATGACCGACCTATGGGTAATGCTATGACCTTACACACACACACACACACACACACACACACACACATACACACACACACACCTCCCCACCCACGAAAGTTGGAGTAACTATTCGAAGCGTAGCAATACTGAAATTATTTCAGCCCTGGGCAGGATTCGAACCCGGATCGCCGTAGTGACAGTCGGGAACTCTACCAAATGCGCCACCGAGTCGTGTATGTGATTCACCATGTTCTTGGATCACATGTTGGACTCGTGATCGACAGTTATTAACCTCCCGGATGAGAGCTCAGAGCTCGTATGACCAATCTATGGGTAATACTGTGACCTTACACACACACACACACCCAACTCTCTACCCACAAGAGTTGGAGTAACACCCCGGAGGGAAGCGATACTGAAATTATTTCAGCCCTGGGCGGGATTCGAACCCGGGCCGCCGTAGTGGCAGGCGAGAACTCTAACCACAGCGCCACGAGGTGTGTGTGTGTGTGTGTGTGTGTGTGTGTGTGTGTGTGTGTGTGTGTGTGTGTGTGTGTGTGTGTGTGTGTGTTTGTGTGTGAGCGCATGTGTGGCTGGGGGCTAACTTAGATATACTATAACCCTTTCCATACATATTAGGTTTCATAAATATAGGTAAAGTAGCCTATTACCATAAAAAAGAAAAATCCCGTTTGGCACGGTAGAATTTAAGCAACATTTCTTATACACAGCAAACTAAAATAACAGTTTCTACTCTCCATAAATAAAACAAAATAAGTGACTTTGTTCTTGACAAGTTCAATCAAATGGGGTTCGTCTATAAACACAAATATCTCCCTGCAGGCACAAAGAATCGTAAAATATTTTTCCTTTGCCTTTATTAAATTAATTTCAGATTCATTATAGATTTAACTAGATTAATTTTATTCCAGCATTATTCTAAAATATTTCGGAATGTTCTCTCTGCATGTGATTAAAAACAATGAAAAAATGCAAACTGTTGTATCAAATTACTGTATCATGACACGATGTTTACAATAAAAGATTTAGTAATTGTTTTCACAAAGTTCAGCTAAATCAACAGTATATGAAAAGAGAGCACAGCATTCACCTTCAGGAACTTTCTTACTTTTCAGAACAACAGCAAGTGTACCATTTTTCATTTCGTCAATGTTGTCGTTTTAAGTACAGAGAGTCCATGATTGTCTTTATCAGTATTAATTAACAGTTGTATGAAATGCAGATCTCTTGGGGGCTCGAACAGCCGATACACGACCTGGGTTCTTTGAATTCTTAATAATCCAATTATAATCTGCACAGATTCAGGGCCGGTGAAACAGACTCTATGCATTTGCAACCACACAAAGTTATGTTGTGCTACTTTGACCACTTGTGGGTACAAAGTTGAGGCTTCGTCAGAACCTGATTCGTATTCAAGATTGTCCTGGACACCACGAGATCATCCTATGAGTCGGGATCATGGATTTGATTCTCACGCAAACTGGTTAATCAAGAAGGTCGTGCATAAACTGTACGGAAATATTCACATATACGCAATCACTTGCGTTTGTATGTAGACACAAATAAACACACATAGACGTATAATATAGCATGCATGAATGAATCAATTCATGTAATCTTTTTTGTATCAACTTGATATATAACAACGATAGGAAATATGAGAAAAAGTTTATTCATATATTACTTTTCTGTTCTCGTTTTACAAGTCTAGTTTTTATTCCTATTCATAAATTGTTACTACCAATATATCGAACATGTTGATGTACAGTTTAAAGCGGCTCCTATTTCTATTGCTATTGTTTTTTTTTGTTAATGTAATTGTTTTTATTCTATTTTTTTTCATTTCATCATTGAATAAAGACATAATGTTCAAGCAGAGAGTATAGAAATCCTGATGGGAAAGGGTAAAGTTAGAAGAGTAAACACATAAAAAGCAGCACTGGTGAAGGACGGAAAGGAAAGACGGACGAGTAAATGTGGAAAAGAACAAAAAATTAAGGAAACTAGAAGGACGAAAGTTTTAGAAAGTTATTCTTCTAATATGACAAGTATAAACAAAGGTGTAAGTTGTGTATGTCATATCAATAAAAGATATATCCGTTTCTGACCGTGAATATAGAGTTTCCAACTTGGTTTCATGTTCGTCAACGGAGGGTAGGGAATAGAAATATCTAAAAGAATACAGTATTTTTCACAGAACCATATTCATCTCTATCATCAAAACACAAATAGTTCATTTGAATGAGGACTTGTATACTGAAAGATACAAATACGTCTGAATAGTGGTTGGTCATATGATCACTGAGGGTGGAATATGGTAGGTATTCCTCAAATAAAATGGTATTATAACGTGGTATATTCTTTGCATGAAATGATTTATGTAGTCTCAAATGTTCCCTGTTACTATCTCTACTTTACATATACGCAGATCTATGTTTAGTTTTTGTATCCTCTTTCTGTACATACCACATGCCACTTAGAGCTTCATAAAGTTACTTTACATTTACTTTTGATGAATAAGAGGTTGTATTGATCGAAGTGGCTATATCGAAGATTTCCATCAGTAAAAGGACCCCAAGGTCTTGGAGTTCTGATCGTTATCAGATAACCAAGATCATCGATCCCGGGGTTCCTCTGACCGTCACTCAGCAACTATCCTTGGCGTAACTGTGGAGATCAGAGGACCAAAGGAACGGGTGTTGATCCTACCTGCAGCAACTTCAGCGCCTTCTGGCCGGCCTAATTTCATTGGCGAGGAACACCAAATCCAATGGTCTTCTCCTAACCTGTTGCTTCTTTCGAAGTTGTAATGTCCCAAGAATGCTTCCTCTAGTTCATGGGTTTCCGAACTGTGGGTCATGACCCCCAAAAGGGTCATGACCCTTTATCTGGGGTCATGGAGGGTCCAACTGTGTGTGCATTCAGCCACACAGACCCGCGTAATGACTTGCTTGTATCATAAAAGCAAATACATCCTTCTCATTAACCCATTCAACTCCGATGACAAGATGTCTTGTCATTTGGTCAAATAAAACAAAAAATCATAAAACACCAAAATGTTTGATCAAACACCAGAAAAATATGACGTCAATCCTCGCTTCGCTCGCAGCGAAGCGAGGACTGACGTCATATTTTTCTGGTGTTTGATCAAACATTTTGGTGTTTTATGATTTTTTGTTTTATTTGACCAAATGACAAGACATCTTGTCATCGGAGTTGAATGGGTTAAGATACATGATTAAATCAATCCTTGTTAATAAAAATGAATAAACATTTTTTGTTATTTCTCTCTCTGCTGTGATTAATTTTTTTAGAAATTAAGAAAATGTATCGTCAATATTAAAAATTAGCACGTTTTCAGAAGATTTATAAAGGAGGGGGTTATGGGAGGTTTGGTAATACTGAAAGAGATCACGTATTAGAAAAATTTGGGAAACCCTGATCTATATACTTTCATATCTACAAGAAGAGCTTTTCCTGTTTTTGATCTACGAGTAGGCGTTGTGGCTACTATTGCATTACTATCCCTGCTTCAAGGCTACCAGAATTTGAACCTACTCTCTTTGATGTCCTCGAACTCAAAATTTTTACATCTGTGACTATTTTCTGATTTTATTTTTACTGTCCTCCCAACACTTCAAGGTGTTCAGAATTATCCGTGTAGTGTCTTTCTCTAATGGACTAATGCAGCTAACATATACCAGTGACATGGTTCTCTATTTAGGGGATTTCAGTGCAACTCAAGAAGTGATTGGTTACAGAAAAAAAGAAATGGCCGTACAAAAGATCACGGACACATTTTATCACCTTTAAATGATCTGGAACATATTTTTAAACATCCAACATGTGATCCACAATGACACACTATCATCATCACCATCACCATCACCATCACCATCACCATCACCATCACCATCACCATCATCATCATCATCATCATCATCATCATCATCATCATCATCATCATCATCATCATCATCATCATCACCATCACCATCACCATCACCATCACCATCATCATCATCATCATCATCGCTGGCATTATCATTATCACTGGCATTATCATCATCACCATCATTGTCAGCGTCATCATCAACATCTTGTCATCACCATTACCACCATAATCATTATCACTATCACCCCAGTCATCATCATTATCACCACCATGATCAATACCACAACTATCACTACCAATACTACCATTACTATTATAATTATTATTACTTATATTATTAGTATCGTTATCATCATCATTATTATAATTTTTATTACTATCATCATTATTACCATTGTAATTATTATTATTATTATTATTATTATTATTATTATTATTATTATTATTATTACTATTATTATTACTATCATTATTACTATTATTATCATTATTACTATTATTATCATTATTAATCATCATTATCATTATCAATCATCATTATCATCATTATCAAACATCATTAACATTATAAATCATTATCACCATTATAAATCATTATCAATCATCAATTAATTATCAATCATCAGTCATCAATCATCATTATCAATCATCATTATCATCATTATCAATCATCATTATCATAATTATCATCATCATCATCATCATCATCATCATCATCATCATCATTATTATTATTATTATTATTATTATTATTATTATTATTATTATTATTATTATTATTATTATTATTATTATTATTATTACTATTATTATTATTATCATCATCACCAAAAAGATAAAAGAGGTGAAAAGGAGGACAGATGTAAAGTGGAGGAGGAGTATGACAGAAAATCTTGAAAATAATAAAGTAGAGGCAGTGGACGGGATACAGGGATGACCTATCATCCATGAGAAGCTAAAATTAAAGGGGGAAAAGGGTGGTACATGGGACTGGAATGGGCGGAGATGGAATGGGTGGGGGTGGGTTATGCCTTTTGTCTTTGGCTACCTCCCTGGTAAGGGGAGAAAAGCCCTTGGGATATAGATAGATAGATTGATACTATTACCATTACAAATTATCATAAGAAAGAAAATGTGGTGAAACGCCTAAGTGTGCGTGGACGGTCAGGAGAAGTGGGAGTCACCAAAAGTCGTCGAGGTCGAGCCTGGGTTCATGTACTAAGCAGGATCTGAGCTCACTATACCACTGTTGCACATACGGAAAGTGCCAGAAAGGCACATCAGTTTGCATAGGCAAGTGTGCACGGATAATCACATGCGCACCGCTTCACAAGACGAGGAACCTACCAGGTGATAAGGTCTAACCGAAGTGAGGAGGGCCTCAAGTCCAAGACCGAAGAAGAACGGCGAACTGTGTGAGAGTGAAGATCCAAAGTTTGCGGGAGATGTCGATGGACGTTTTTTTTTTCTAGCTGGGTTTTATCTTCATTAGAACTCTTGTCAGAAGATTTCATTCAGCCAAAGGAACCCCCAACCCCACCACAACCACCACCTCCTCTATGGCGCATCAAAAGGCTTAAAACCCATTTTGAATAATCCCTTCACAGCTAATGATGACGTAATTTCATTCAGACATCCGTCAGTCGATTTTATTTAGAGATGGAAAGGAGTTCTCTGAGTCGTAAATTTGAGCAGTGTTCCCGGGTAGGCTACTTGAGATCAGCCGACGGAAGCAAAAGAGAGAACAGGTGAAAGAGAGCCGAGGAAACGAAATAAGGAGAAGCTTTATTGAAACAAAAATCAAGAAAAAAAAAGAAAGCTAATCAGAAGTAAACCAAAATACAAGACAGGTTAATTAAAACACATATTGGAAACATCAAGAGAAAACTACAAGTAATAAAAAATCCTGATTCAGTTTTTTCCCCGATATCATTTCTTTCATTAACGTAAGACAAAACTCCATTATATCTAATGAGAACCTTTGTATCTCCAAACAGTCTGCCTCCAATATTTTTCTCCTCCTTGAAGGGACCTAATTTGAAGGTGCCAGCTAAACTTTTATCACCTTGTCTGCAGAGGGAGCGACACAAAGATGAATGAAATAGTCTGGTGGCGCCAGAATAAAAGAGAGAACGTCACACAGGAAGAAGGGTATATGTCCGGAGTTTCTTCGGCACCGAAGGCGTGTTACGAAAAGGCGAATAGAATTGGCTGGTGCCAACCAATGAAAGGAAAAAGTGCCTCCTCCTCTCGGAAGAGTTCATCAATGCAATGGCGTCGGCCTATGCCAACTGATTCTATGGTGTTATGCAGACTGAAAGGATATTTTCCTGAACGGAATTCCAGTCAAATAAGTTTCCCTTTTGGGTAAATCGGCCTTCAACTGATTGAAATAGCTTGATGTTTGCTCCTGTCTCCAGATCGTCATTGTATTGAAAATAATTTTTAATCCAGTGAGTAAAACGAGTCTCTCTGCAGGATCAGTTGTGGCAAATGTGGCAGTTGTATTCACGCGAAACGTGGACTTTCATTCTATATGAAGGAGATAAGGAAGGCAAGGAACCTACGCCAGGAGACGCTGAGTAGCCGCGGCCGAAGCCGTCACCTTTGCCCTATGCGCTTGAACTGTTGGGGCAGGTAAGAGTGCTGGAAATCGGAGAGGAGTGCGGGATTCGAACCCACAACTAAACGAATGCAAACCCAGCACGTTTTCGATTACGTCACAAGCTCACATTGAGGCCTTGGTGAAGACCGTGTTCAGGTCGTGGTTTAACTCTTCATTCAGAGTTGGAGAAAGTTGTTTGGTGTTTGCAGACACAACATCCACCACAAAAATAGGACGTTACTCTTTTCTATCTTTCCTTATCCTTATCTTTTTTTGTATCCTTCCGATTATTACATGTATGTGGGACCATCAATGTTTCTGAGCAATTGATCCACCTCTCTTATCTTGACGTAGATAATGGTTCCAGGCTTTCTTCCTTACACAAGGGTACGTGATAGTTACACTTTCTTTTCCTAGTCTTCATTTTCTTTTTTCATTTATTGAAGCCTTTATTCCTTTCACCCAATTCTCTTTTCTTTGTTTTCTTTTTTCTTTCTTCCTTTTTTCATTCAGGGCCATCTGTGTCATCACTCACTCTTCCTCATTTTCGTTTTCATCTTCCTTAACTTCATATGCGGTCGTAAGACTTCGCTGTTTCCCATCGACACTGTATCAACCACAAAGAACATACGAGGTTTAACAATACCCTCTTGTATATCTACCCCTTTTTATTTATTCTTTCTTTTTGTATATTTTACAATTTTATCCAAGCATACATCAAACAACCGATGACATCACACGAGTATGCTACAATTTTATTTACACAGGAAACCATTTCTTGCTTTTCTTTCCTTCTCTACACATCCTCTACCCTCTTTACTCATTTGTTACTGATGAGTAACCTCACCCACGGAGGTGAATAAAATAGTCTAACGGCTGCCAGAATAAAAATAAATTGTTACTCAGCATTGAAGTTGTTCGTCAAGAGAGGCGATAGTCTTTCCCTACCATGGGACTGTCATGAAGATGAAGAAAATAGTTTGTGGGAAGAGGCCGGATTTTAACAAAAAATTTCGACCGCTACGAAAGGTGATACTGACATCCATCTTCCTCTTATTCTATACCTATTACGTTGTCTTTTTATTCAAACAATTGTTCGTCACATACGCCGTATATAATTGCTTTCTCTTTTCTTGGTACTTTTCGTTAAAATGCTACACCAGGAACATTAATCTATGCATTCCCTTTACTTCTTAAATATATCCTGTTTTCCACTAACTTTATCCTCTGTTTCCTTCTTTTTCTTTTTCTACCAAGCTTCTTCCATCCATGTTTTTCAAAATATTGGTTAGGCTGATTCTTCTGTAATTTTTG
>NC_134797.1:61090353-61095353 GCF_046742065.1 Oratosquilla oratoria
ACCAAATACCCCGTTCACACATCACTTTAAAGACGTGTCTGTCGAACCGCGTTCGACGAACCGTTAGACCGTATAAACCCCCTCTAAAGGAAAGCTGGACTGAAAATTAATATTCTCTTGCATTTGCCTCGGTTCGCCCTTGCCATACCGTAGTTGTATATATCACCCAAACCCAAAATAGCTTCAAATATTCTACTTGACCTAACCTAATTTCCGCGTAAAAATAATACTGTCACAAAGACTTTACGAGCAGATATTCACGAGAGTGCCCCGAGCCTGAGCACCAGGAAATACACGACTCCGCGAAATAGCCATATGCACCTGATAAACAAAGTCGGGATCTTTGCTCCCGACATTTCCCAATACACAATGTATTAACGATAGCGGCGATATCGCACAAACTGGTGTGAGAGAGCCGCATTTCCAAGCTTCTTGGAACGTCGGGGAAATGATTTATAAAAGCGGATAACTTGGTTTTCGAAGTCTGAATCAGAGTCCGCACAAAAAGGCGTGGTCACCCGTCCATACCACGTCAAAACAGACTCGCAAAAAGGCGGACTCTTCTTCAGAAGGGCTTCGTTGGTCTTTCCAATATTCTTTTGGCCTTCCCTCGAATATCAGTTACAATTAGAAGCCGCCATTGAATCCAATCAGATATATTTTCTCGAAAGTGTTACAGGTTCAAAACCACGTCAATATTTGGAAGTTATCAAATGTAATGAATATATCCCTGGGAGGTATCAATTCTTTTCTCTAAGTAAACTTAAAAAATCTAAATAGAATTTTGTTTAAAAAAAATTCGTTTACAAGAGAGCAAGACCGAGGACTGGAGTTGGTGGGAGAGATGGATTGAAGGACATGGAAGTTGAACCAGTTGTTAATTGCGGCTGACAATGCTCTTGTGGTTGATTTCGTGGAGAGACTGAAGCAGTCGGAGACGGAGATTGGAAAGGTATACGAAAGAAGGAAGTTACAAGTAAATGGAGTTAAAGAAATAAATTTATAAGAGGTACAAGGAATGCAGATTGTAGACTTCTTTTTTGTGAAATGGAAGTGGAAGTAGAGAGTTTTAATAACTTCAGGTCAAATGCAGCAGTGAATGGAGTTGATGTGGTGAATTATAAAACAATAAAGGTAAGTGTGTCTGAGTAAAATTAGAACCGTTATATTTGGGATGAGCGATGATAATAGCAATAGCGATAACAATCGCGATAATAATAACGATAACAATAGTGATAAAATGCCAATAGTAGTAATACCAACAATTATAACATTTGCAATTGTTATATAACGATTATAGGAATATACGAAAATAAGGCAATAAAACAACAATGATAATATTAGCACAGTCCACAAGTAAAACATTTTCTGAAACTGTGTGTGTGTGTGTGTGTGTGTGTGTGTGTGTGTGTGTGTGTGTGTGTGTGTGTGTGTGTGTGTGTGTGTGTGTGTGTGTGTGTGTGTGTGTGTGTGTGTGTGTGTTTATTCTCTCGTGGGTAACTTCAGTAAGTGGTCAGGACTCGAACCTACACTGGTGCAATGCTTGGTTCACACCGTAGCCCACTGCGTCATGGAGCGACGTGTGTGTGTGTGTGTGTGTGTGTGTGTGTGTGTGTGTGTGTGTGTGTGTGTGTGTGTGTGTGTGTGTGTGTGTGTGTGTGTGTGTGTGTGTGTGTGTGTGTGTGTGTGTGTGTGTGTGTGTGTGAGTGTGTGTGTGTGTGCGTGTGTGTGTGTGTATGTGTGTGTGCGTGTGCGTGTGTGTGTGTGTGTGTATCGATAGATAGATGAACAAATGTAGACATAGATTACGAATATTAGAACATGAGTATGCTTATGACCGTATACACATCTGCATGTGTACGTGTTCTTCCCTTGTACATCATGTCCTGTTCTTCTGCTTCCCTCCGACTTCCTTTTATCCTCTCTCCCCATCCTCCTCTCCCTCTGCTCCCTCTTGCCCAATCCCTTTTGCCCCCTGCGATTAACTTCACTTCTTTCACTCCCATTCCCTTCCTCTCCACTCGCTCTTGTATAATCCCTTTTCATCTCACATGTATGTCTTTCTACTTCCCCTTTTCCTCCTTTTCTTCCATCGCACATTCTCTTTGTTATCCTGTCCTCCACTCTCACTAGATCTAAAGCATCTCAATGATTTTATACTTATCCTTTCTACCATTCTTACTTTTGCGGTTTTTTTTTTATTCTGTATCCACTCCAACAGAATACATCTGGTGAGCCAAACTTTTTACTGGGATACTACGCGAGCATCAACAGCTCGCTCCTAAAAAGCAACACTCATTCCACATTACTCCCTATGATCCCTATTTTTACTCAGCTGGAGACCAAATATTCTGCACATCCCTATTCAGCGCACCTGCTGACGTTCTTGCATCCATTAAGCTATTTGCCGTTTTCAGGACAATTTCCTTAAACTCAATTGCTCTTGTTGGCATTCACTACTGACTCCTTCGTCGAACATATTTCATAAAATACTCCTACCAGATATTGTATTTTTTCACCATCTTTCGTCAATACTATAGTATGTGAATATTATACGGCTCACTCACAATCTCCCACTACCTTGCCACAAAACTACCACATTCTGTTTCGTCTTTCCTTTGAATTATATTATCATTCTATTTGTTGCGTGTATACTAAAGCACCATGGCGACATAACGTACCCCCAACTCCACTTAAAACCATGATTTCTCTTCTCCATTCACTTTTACAATCACTTTCTTTATACACATTTCATTGTTTCTTTCATTTAATTCTTCCCCCAAACCCATATATTTGCTTTACAATTACAATTAATTTCAATAGCAAACCAAGTCGACAGAAGACCTTTCAATCCATAAAGGGGTTGAGTGTAGGGGAAAAATGAAAAACACAAAGCATACAAATAAACAAGGTAACAAAATAACCACTTAGTTTGTATCTAGTATGAAAATATTCTCATTTATAATGTTCTCAATTCCCTTTTAGATTCTAAAAATCTGTATCAAACCCTTTCCTGATTCTCCACATTTTCTGAGGCTTAAACAAAGTAATTTAGTTGTCCCTGATATTTAAACAGTTTTGTAGATCGCCGTTGCACCCTTTTCAAGATGTCAGTGTTTTTAATGCGATTCTGATACTATACGAAAACAGCATATTCCAAATGCAGGTCATTTAATATTCAACAGAACTGGTCGACGAGAATCACACGTTCTTAAATCAAAAGATCGAGTTATTATTTTCAGAATCTTATTTGCTTTCTCCGAGTCAGAAATATAATCCTCAGATAGCTTAACCTCTTTCTGGACGTTGGGTCATTATTGGCGTATTACTCGTATTTTGTTAAGCTTATAAAAACCTTTGGTTCATTGTATTTCTTTACTGATAACCACTTCTAGCCTTGAAAACAATATCGCACCGATAAGGTGGAGTCATAGAGTGGTAAGAAAAAATTTATATATAAAAAAGTAGGACAAAGGAGAAGTTAGAATCAACCAACATTCTTCGAGAGAGAAATTACTCTAGTCATGGAAAAATACTCCGTGTATATGGACCGTAGAGGTGCCTCTGTAGCCCCTAAAATACCAACTGTTTAAAACTTATTAAGTAAAAGGGGTTAATTACACAAGTGTCTACTCTATCATACATTTTTTCCAAGTCTATGAATACAACGCGCATTTCAGCTGAGGAATGGGGGAGTTCGGTATAAACAAGTTGTATATCCTTCAGACCTTGAACCAACTCATTTTTCATCTGAATAAAATCCTCCATGGTTTACTTCATCAAGAGCCATACATTATAGCACGGCACTGACGAAGCTAATACTATCATAACCTCTGTATTTCTCACTGTATTTTCACAACTGCTACAATCAGAGATAGGAAATATACCCATCAATGCAGTAGACTATCTTATTTTCTAATTTCTATAGATACTGCTAATTAGCACCAAAATATAACACCACATCAACTATAACATGTGGAGATTGAGTAAGGATGTGTTTATATGTAACTGAATATGTCACCTTTGCCTTATGTGTTTAGAGTCCCAGGGCAAATGACAGTCACTGATTGCCATTGAAAACAAACGAGTCTTCATATTGATCAGAAGGTACTGATGATGACAATGTTAACCATATACTTTTTTAATATGCACAACCTCTGTCATATTTTGACTATACTGCATAATAAGTAAATATGATTTCCATGACAAATTTTAAGTCTCGCCATTAGTATAATAAGTATCTCTTTAATCCTAATCTGGTCTCGTTCCTTCGCGCGTCCTCCATGCGTTTTCGCTGATCCCAGCAGAGATAAGATATTTTTGTACCCCTGGCTGGTCTGGTCTGGTTTTCTTTGGTCTTAGTCTAGCGGAAAGTTTCGCATCTCTCCGAGTTATTCTAGCGGATTACGCTCGACTGAGCGCCCTGTAGAATTGCTGGTCCCTCCAGCCGCCTCACTCCGGTTTGGCAAGACTGTCGATGCTTTTGCAGATATTCCCGCCAATAAAAGCTGCTCGGATCGTGGCTGTCTTCACTCTTATTTTGAGTCCAAACTGTATATTGGACGGAAAATGTCTCCACATAATTTCTAGAAGATTATTAAATAATAAAGTATGACACTTTTTTATTTTTAGTTTTTGTTCTACTAAATATTAGAAGATTCTATCTACCTCTAGCTAAGACTTCGTGTTGAAAGAGTTAAGTCTTTTTCTACTCGCCTCTTTGTTTTATTAATGCCTTTTTCAAATATTCTGTTCTAGCTAAGTTCGGGTAATTCTGTTCAGCTGGAACAAGACGATTGAAACAAGATAAGATTTGCAGTAAAAATAATCAACTACCCACGTAAATAAACAAGTAAAAATAAATGTCAATGAATTAATAACTAAATAAAGGAATTCAAGTTTCTCCCCCTCGATGAGATACCAATAAAGATTACCATAGGAATTGAAAAATAAGATAATACAAATGAGAACAACAATGAAAATGAAAGATAACAAAAAAT
>NC_134797.1:61100353-61102853 GCF_046742065.1 Oratosquilla oratoria
ATATGTATATACATATATATATATATATATATATATATATATACGTATATATATATAAATATATACTATATACATATACATATATATATCATATATATATACATATATATATATATATATTTATATATATAATATATATACATGTATATATACATATATATGTATATATGTACATATATATATATATATATATATATATAATATAGATATGCATATACATATATGTATATATATATATATATATATATATAATATATATATATATATATATATATATATATACATACATATACCAAGGCTTTTCCCCCTTTACAAGGGAGGTAGCCAAAAAGAAAAAGGCATAAAATCATTCCCACCCATTCCATCCCCAAATACACTCCACTCCCCTCCACCCTCCCTCCCATCCTAACACCCCCCCGGATGACGGGCCACCCCTGCACCTTGTCCACTGCCCCAGGCCAGAAGCAGCGTCACAAGTCACAGCACATCCACAGCAAGGCCGCTTCACCAAATCGGTGACCTCCCCTCTCCATCCCCCCATGCATAAAAGGAGAAGATATATATATATATATATATATATACAGTATATATATATGAATATACATTTATATATATATATGAATATACATGTATATATATATATATATATATATATATATATATATATATAGATATATATGTAAATATACATGTATGCGTACCTATATGTATATATATGTATATGTGTACATATGAATATACATAAGTATATGTGTATATGTATATATATGTGTGTGTTCTTTTGTGTATGAATGTGTGCTTATGTGTGTACGTGTGTGTGTGTATGTATGTGTGTTTTGTATATATATATATATACATACATACACAAGTATACAATATACGTACATACAAATAAAAACAGACAAACACAAATGCACATACAATTACATTTATGTAAGAAAATATGTAAAGGCAAGTGAACGCGGTCGTTCTGAGATGGCGCGCGTGCACGTGCAGAGAATGATACGGGACAGGAGATTAACGCGATCCATTAAAAGGGAAAAAAATGGCAGAGAGCCGACAAGTTGGGATTATGATTTAAGGGAGGGTATAATGAAGTAAAAGAGAGTTTGAGGATAAGGGAAATAGTTTATATAAAGTAGTTAAAAAGTTGTGAAGATGATGATAAACGTGAGAGAATAAATAGGAAAGAATCGGACAAGTGGAGGAGGAAAAAGTAAAGGAAATGAAAAGCAACGGAAATGATTGTGTGTGTAGCACAGAAATAAAAGAGAAGGGAGGCGTACAAAACTTAAATGTTAATCCTTCACATAAACTGGTAAGGCAATGTAAAAAATGCTTCTTCAACGAGATAAAACCGTTTTCATTTCTTTGTGACGTGAGCGGGCAATGGCCCCCAACTTTCCTTTATCTCGCTCAGGGACCCGCGCCTCAGTACGCATAAACAGAAAAAATTATGCGCGTTCGTCTCTGTGTACATGTGTGTGTGTCTGTGTGTGATTCACCATAGTCTTGGATCACGTATTGGACTCGTGATTGACAGTTATTACTCTACCGAATGAGAGCTCAGAGCTCACATATGACCGATCTATAGGTAATGCTGTGATCTCACAGGCTAACACACACACAACTCCCAGCCCACGAGAGTTGGAGAGCTCGTAGAGCAGTGATACTGAAATTATTTCAGCCATGGGCGGGATTCGAACTCGGATCGCTGTGGTCGCGGTTGCGAACGGTACCACTGCCCCGTCGAGCCGTGTGTGTGTGTGTGTGTGTGTGTGTGTGTGTGTGTGTGTGTGTGTGTGTGTGTGTGTGTGTGTGTGTGTGTGTGTGTGTGTGTGTGTGTGTGTGTGTGTGTGTGTGTGTGTGTGTGTGTGTGTGTGTGTGTGTGTGAAGAAGACTGCAAGAGACCATAAGGCCTACACTAGGTAGATCCATGCCCTATATCCCCTGGTATCCCTATCTATAAATTTATCTAATCTTCTCTTAAAACAACCAACTGTTTCAGCGCTCATTGCATGGTTACGCTTACTAAGTTTATTCCATTCGTTAACTACTCTATTGATAAACCAGTTCTTGCCTGATTCCTTCTTGAACCTACTTCATCCCTAATCCATCTAAGACTCTTTGTCTATTTTCAGCCCTTCTTATATATTTGATTCCAAACTCTCTCTAGCCACGACCTGAATAGAATCCCAAGGCGCCAACTTCGACAGAATCAATAAAACCAAAAACCAATATCTAAAGCGAATTCACGGGATTGAAAACGACACTCAAGAGAATCACAACCCTTTTCATCTTTGCCGGACAAATCAATCAAAACAAAGCCCACTGCGCACAGAACAAAAAAGGTTAACGAGGTCCATAGACAGACAGAGAGCCAACGTGCTGAATGGGACCCCACGAGTTTAAGCGCTTTGACGGCGCGACATTCTCCTCCGGGCACGGTGCCAAGTGCTGTCTTTACCCCTCTCCGTCAGCCTCATCTCCCTGCGTCAGC
>NC_134797.1:61110353-61112853 GCF_046742065.1 Oratosquilla oratoria
AATTATTTTTTTATGATATCTGTGTTCAATATTCCACTAAATTCCAGTAAAATGAAATGAGAACCAAATGAAAACCAGCACATAATTTGATTGTGCAAATACTACCGATTGCTTATTTACATACATTATAAATGTTCCCTCCTTCGTAATTGCACAAAAATTAACCTTTATTAAAAGCTGATTAATCCTCAGCTAGCAAAATAAGAAATGAATTGGAATAATATAAATAACAAATGAAATAGAACGGGTAAATCAATAATTAGATAAATAGATAAATGAATATAGATAAACAAATAAATAGATCAACAAATGAATAAATAAATAAATAAATAAATAAGAAGATAGATGAAAGAATATATATATAAAAAAAATAGATAATTGAATTAAAAGATTAATAAATAAGTAAATAAGTGAATAAACAAACAAATAAAAACAAAATACAAAGAACACGAAGAGCTCACACAAGGAGCCACTTAACTGTCACCAAAGTTGTCACCTTTGCCTTATGTACAGGGACTGCTAAGGCAAATAACTATCATACAACTAACAGTAACTTCGAAATGATGATTTTAAAACTACAAATTCAAATGTACAATGACCTTGTAGTTGCTTCTGAACTATTCGCAAATGAACCTGAATACTCTTGTGATGTATAACAGTTTTTTTAACTAAAATTTTTAATAAATAAGGTTTTCTTCACATCCACAATTTTTTGTAAAAGACTTTTTGATACTCTGAGTTACCTTCCATGAATCACTGGAACTCAAAGAACACTGCACATCGTTATTATAAAATAGTTCATAAAGTAATTACAATAATCATAAAATCAATATTCCCAGGTTCAGCTGATAAGTTCACATCTTCAACAAGGTGATCATTTAATCCTGTTTAACAGTAAATTATTCCAAGTGATTACTCTCATCTCTTTTCCTGAGCTCAGAGGAAACAAGGACATAAATGAACTGGAAAACACTAAATGAATAATCTTTCCCCCATCGCGATAAAATTTCTCGTCACCCAGTGTTTTTTTTATTTATTCTTTTTTATTTTTTACTTCTAAAATGATGTATTAATTAATCATTTAATAGAAAATGAACTGCAATTGGAGGAAATTGTGTTTCACTGATTCAGAGAACTACACTTGTTGACAAAATCGTGTAAGGAATCAGGTCGTGTTCATGAAGGTTGCCTGGAATCGGGATTTTGCACAAAGTGTGAGGATTCAAGTTTCCATTTTTCCAGTGGAATTAATTACCGAAATAAGTTGCGTAAACACCCCCTGCTTTCCAAAGTAAAATTATCTGACAAAATTCTTTCATAGAAAAGTTTGAATAAGTTGTAAAGATGTTTTGTTGATGCACAGATTCAATAAAGAGTCACCTAAAGATTGTCACCCCTAAGTTTTAAGACAATCCTTAAAATCTGGTTCTTTACAGGAGCTACCACTGATGTCCACATTTATTTTTTAATACTTATTCATCTTTTGGTTTCCAATATGTATTATGACAACTAGATTTTGCTGGGATGAATTACTCCTTATTATTTTTGCAAATATTTACAGGCAGTTGAAGATCATAAATTGGTATTTTGTGTATTCTTGATCTAAATATAGTTTGGTATCACTTCTTGCCATTCCCATACTACATCGTTTTTCTTCATTTGTAAAGACGCACACATGGCCTATGAACCTATCACGCAAATAAAATCACAGGACAATTTAAAAAAAAAAGTGTAAATTTATCATTATAACAAAACACTGTAATTTTGGATACTTTGGACTCGTAAAGGATAAACGAAAGATATTACAGCTAAGATGAAACAGCACAGGCACCATCAGCCTTGACTTCCCGGATATGCTCGTGTATATAAACTCTTCTGGGCACTACCAGGCAACTTCACTAAGCCGAATGAACTCTATTGCTACTGGAAAAATCAATGTTTGTTTCGTTTAATCAACTCTAAGTTATTCATTTCACCTACCACCTGGTGATCAGATTTAGTTGAAAGCCCTTTACTAACTAGAAGACTTCAAGCGAGGGAAAAATGTACTTTATTTGTGGCAAAGAGTAGACGCTTTTATTATTTTCAACCTATGTGACTATGAATCATCTTAGTATGTTCTGAATATCTCCCACATATGTTCCAACCATTTGATTTGCCTATTTGAGTGTTTATTTACTTTTTCATATTACTATTTCTTCTGTATCCGATCTCGTTATAAATTAAGAGGTCTTCTGTTAACATGATTTTGTCATTTGTCATTTTATTCCTTAAAACTAATTCGTGAGTCCTGTCGCTTGGCGTGGACCAACAAACAAAATTCATTTCTTTTCAGCTTCCATTTGTGGTAACTAAAACCGACATTTTTTGCCTCCTCTACAGTAATTCAAAGTCCATACTTGTACATTTAGTCAACAATAGATCTAGTTTCTTTTCAGGACAAGTAGTTATCAGGATGTGACCTGACGCTTTAAAATTTCCTTAAACTCTCTGCTTTCGA
>NC_134797.1:61117853-61130353 GCF_046742065.1 Oratosquilla oratoria
TTCACTACTCAGCAAAGATCTCTCCTAAAAACTTCCATGGGTCGTTCGACTGCACCAACTTCTGCACGTCACTCCTGCAAGCTTCCTTATCTTATCCCCTCCCCACCCCTCCTCCTTCTGTCTGGCCTTTCATGTCTCCTGACTTGTGACGTCCAGTCATAACACTTGCTCCATTGTTCATCCTCCTGTCTGGCCAACTTCCCCGCCCAATTCCAATTCCGGGGTTTTTTATTGCCTACTCAATGATTTTCAATCTAGTCTGCTTTTACACCTAATTTGCCCTCTTCTTGTCTTTCATTGGTACTTTAAGCTTTGATCTCTCCATTTCTCTTTACGCACTCTTTATCTTTGTTTCCTTCAATTTCGTTTATTTTCAAGTTTCACATCCATAGATTATAGCTGGCATTAGACACTTGTTATAAACTTTGCTTTTCACACAGAGGTAGAGAGCCTCATTTACGATATTTAGTTTTCACATCTGTTGCTTTATTTAAAATGATAAAGATATCGCCACAGGATAGGGCTTTTCTACAACACAATACCAGCACGTATGTCAACTCTCACTTGAAAAACAAACATCTCTTCTATACAGAAAGCCGGATAAAAAGAGGCTGAGGATGACAGAAGCAGTATTTATCTGCTTGAACAATCCCTCCATAAATATTCAACTTCAACCCAAAGTTTCGCCCCCCCCCCCATCAATGAGAAGAAATTCCCAGCAACCAAATAGCCGGCAATCCATGGGTAGATTCGTCCAGCCAAGGCGATGCACAGTGGCATAAATCCTACCAAACATATTTCAGAAACTAGAATGAAGACTGAAAGTTATTTTCAGTCTTCATTCTCCTGTAGTTTCCGTCTCCATACCTAGCATCAGTTCCTGAAAATATCATACATATATACATACATACATACATACGTACATACATACATACATACATACATACATACATACATACATACATACATACATACATACATACATTACATACATACATACATACATACATATATACATACATACGAGATTGCCTTTCCCCCTTTAAAGGAGGTAGACGAGTCAAAGCATTCACCCATCCCATACTCATCCCACAGTCATCCCACACCTATCTAAATTCCATTCGTCACTACTCCCATTTAAGTTTCTGGTGGATGAAGGATCATCCCTGTTTCCCGCCACATTGCTCAGCTCGAGAGCAAATAACGATGCCGTAGTCAAAACTGTTTCTAACTACACAAAAATAGTGCTACCTTCAGTCACCCTTGTATTGACATACTGGTTGCATAGTTACATGCAGTCGATACTTTAGGCACATTAGTGGCATCACTTTGGATCAGAGTGAGGATAAGGACGTTGCCATCGTGTTCCTATACGTGTCATAAAAAACGACATAGTGGAGTGGAGTGAGAGAAACAGAAATCCTGTTTTTCTTTGTCTTCTTCTTCCTCCTCCTCTTCTTCTTCTTCTTCTTCTTCTTCTTCTTCTTCTTCTTCTTCTTCTTCTTCTTCTTCTTCTTCTTCTTCTTCTTCTTCTTCTTCTTCTTCTTCTTCTTCCTTCTTCTTCTTCTTCTTTTTCCTTCCTCTTCTTCTTCTTCTTCCTCTTCTTCTTCTCTTTCCTCCTCTTCTTCTTCTTCCTCTTCTTCTTCTTCTTCTTCTTCTTCTTCTTCTTCTTCTTCTTCTTCTTCCTCCTCTTCTTCTTCTTCTTCCTCCTCTTCTTCTTCTTCTTCCTCCTCTTCTTCTTCTTCTTTCTCCTCTTCTTCTTCTTCATCTTCTTCTTCTTCTTCCTCCTCTTTCTATTCTTCTTCTTCCTCCTCTTCCTCTTCCTATTCCTCTTCTTCTTCTTCTTCTTTTCTGTGGAGAGTCCAGGCACGCAGTGATTCGGCCTCACCCACACCCACACGCACAAGGAAGAAAGAACCATTGACATATACTGTACATACATTAGTTTTTATGAATGAATCAGAATTCCATAAGCACAGAATACACATATTCTAATTTACATGAATGTGAGTGCTCTACGTAGTTGCAAGACCTAATTTACTTGTAGGGCCGAGTTCATTTCCTCCCTGACTATTACTCTGTCCTTCTCACTCAGCTAATTTCAGAGCTCATCCCTGAATTATATTCATGAAAATGTATGTTTCAGAATTTCTTCATTTATTTACAATAGCAAACTTGTCCAGTTAATCTAAATTTAGTTACATTTCAGACTTAACAAAAATATATATACTTGTGCACAGCATCTACGGTTTGTTTGAACATAGATGAAACAAGTGCATATAGCATATTACCCAAAAATTTAATCATATTGATTTTCTATATCACCCTTAAATTAGGCTAACGGCTATTTGACATCTTGATTTCAGTGTTTTGATCTATGTCTAAAATAGTTTTATCATCTTATTGGTATTAGTTTTAATTATATATTTTTTCCAGGGTCACAAATACTTGATTGTGCAAAACGTGATGTATTGGCCACGAATGTTTGAATGCAAGTTGGAGTTCATCCAGAAAGTACGTTTGATATACTAATTATTGAACAACACATACAATTCCTCTAACAAGTTATTTTTTCATAAATATAATTCATAAAAAAAATCGACACAGATAATTATCTCGTACAAAGCTTTGTTATTGGTCTATCATCACCAAAAATGGAGGTTCATAAATAAAGCAATGAGGGAGCTCAGCCTCGATCGCACCTTTGTGAATCCCGGTGTAACTCGTCTAGAATATATAATGATTTCAATGAGTTAGATATGTGTAGGTAAAGATTCTAATACCCATCATTGAATTAAGTTCTAGTAAATAATCTGCAAGATTCCCGGGTAAATAATGACAGAAATAAAAAATCCTTCAAATTGAATTTCCCAATATACCTAAAGTTAGACTTTTAAAGTAATATCTGAAACTAGAAAAGGAGTACAATTCATGTGGTAAACTACCTATCACTTTGATTTATGGACTGCTATTGGAGGTAGTTGGACAACAGAGAGGCTTTCTTGATGGAACAAGTGGTCATTATGAAAAGGAGACTGAGAAACCACGAAACACTCTAAATAGACCTGGCTTGTGCAAAAGCCCTGCCCGTTCGCCTCACATCAGTGAGAGCCACATGTTAATTTGGTTTTATAAGTTTTTGAGAGTCTGGTCAGAAGCTCGCCACGGGGATCCACAGAAGTTGGGACCGTGACAGCCTTTGCTACCATAAAGGATTTATTGAGCTTATGAATAAAAGTATGAGCTTAACGTTTCCTCGTCGATGGGGATTAGAGTATGGTGAATAGATTAATGAATTAATTCATTAATTAACAAATGAATAAACAAATCGCCTAGATAGGTAAATGAATAAGTAAATAAACAGATGCCTAAATGATAAAATGATAAAATAACAAATAGATAAAATAAGTAATCAAATAAATATACAAGTTAACGAACCCAAAATTAATAAATGAATGGATAGATACATTAAAAGGTAAACGCATTAACAAATAAATACACTAAATGTAAATAATAGATTAATAAGTAAAAGTAACAATAAATAAAATTATGAATAAATAAATAAATAGTTAAATGATTAGATAGATTATGAAGGCCGTTAATGTGAAACAATCAGACGAAGATTTCTAAAGAAAGAAAAACTTCTAAAAATCACTCAAAATTATGACAACATAAATCGGAACGAATTTAAGAAATGATTCTGTCACAAAAAGGCCAAGAACAGAAGCATGTACAAAATATACGTATATCACGATTCTTCAAAAGAAGATAATATATGTATATATATCAAACAGCTCCTTTGATATCCGTTATTAGAATCAAAGAAACTAATCATATTAGTCTAGTGAAACCCTCAGATACCCTACGGCATGGGGTGTCAAACTCAAATCCTTTCGAGGGCCAATTACTTGGTTATGGTCTCGAGGGCCAAAAAATTAAAAATAGATAAATAAATAAAAGTAAATAAATAAATAAAATAAATGAATAAAATAGATAAATAAATAAATCAAATTTCAAAGTTATTATGTCTCGTCTTAACAGTTTAGTTACGTATTCCCCAGTAATCACAATTATATAGTAACTGGAGTTGAAAAATCTCTTGTCATCTCGCTGGCCCCTTAAGACCTCAGTCCTCCTCCTCGAGGAGGACTGATGACGTCATATTTTTCTGGTGCTGTTTGATCATCAAACATTTTGTTGTTTTATTATGATTTTTTGTTTTAGTTGACCAAATGACAAGACATCTTGTCATCGGAGTTGAATGAGTTAAGACCATCCCGCGGGCCATGAGTTTGACTGCCATTCTCGACACTTAATTCTTATATGTAAAGTATATTCCACGCTCGTTAAACTATATGGAAGTTGTTTTTTCGTCATAAAATCTTTTCTCTGACGCCTGTACCATATGGGGCCAGCTGGCCAACGCTTTTATATGCAATCATTTTTTTTTTCTATTTAACATTTGAATCCACATATTTCAAGCTCAACGCGTAAAGCAAACTACATTATGAAAGTGCCTTTTCTTCTAAAGTACTGTTACCAGCAACATCACAAGCGATGAAATGTAGTAAAGTTAATTTTTTTTTAGATTGAGTCAGGTAAGCACCAAAGCCAAGTGCTTAAAATCTGCCAATTATTTTCCTTATTTGTTTACTCACCAGTGTTTGTTTGTATATTCATGTGTTTGTTTGCTTGTTTGTTTTTATCACCTCACCTGGACAGTGTGAGATATTGATTTTAAGACATTTTATTTTAAACACTATTATGGCATAATGGCTGAATCAGCTGATATGAAATTTTCAGTGAAGGTGGGCAATGTCCACTCTATGACCCAAATAGATTTTGGGGCTAAATGGTTAAGGTCAAGGACACGATAATTGAAAATATGACATTCATTTTTGGATGTAACTTCTTCAATTAATGTTTTATTTCCTTCAGCCTAAGACAGAAATCATCTTTATTGCATTTTTTTATACAATTCTATCTACTGCCATTTTCCAAAACTCATGGTTTTGTCTTCAATGACCTTGAAAAGTCAAACTTAAGGTCACAGATGTTTTAGGTCTTAGCTTGAAAACTGTTGCAGTATATAAGAAGTCATACATGGGTTTTCACATAGTATAAACTCCACTGAATTTGATTGACCTTAAAAATCTAAACTTAAAAGTACACGTGTACAGGGTTGCAACTCGAATGAAGTTACAGATAGGTGTTTACTCTTATCAACATATAGGAAGTTGCATATAGGTCTTTGAACAAGTGGCTGCTTGGTGGTCTGCTCCTTGTGGGGGAACCGTATGGAACGAAGTCGTCGTCTGAGTGAAGCGACATAACACTCTCCACCCTTCCCCCGACATATACTTCCCAATGATGATAAAACTCCTGGTGCAGACTCCCCGCAACATCACCGAGCAATTATTTGGTCGCAATTTTAGCATCGTTCGTAATCCAACTGCTAACGATACAATCTGAAAACACGAAATTCACTCGCAATTAAGAGAAATATATTGCATGCGTTTCTCTTGCTACAATATTTCCATTGCACTGTCAACAACAACCCATCTGGCGTCATAGAAACATTCAAAAATAATATTTGCATAATGACCTGGCGTAAGTTATTCCTCGTTGAAGACTCAACTATAATTCTAGAATAGAGTATGTCAAATACTTTGCACTAGATAATAGAATATACTAAAGATTCAGTCTCTTGATCACTTTTCTGAGACTCAGGAAAAAGTCATAGGTTCTAGTTGAGCCTTAGGTTAGGTTAGTTTAGGTTAGGTTATGTTAGGTTAGGTATCATTACCCCTAGTGATGATATTAATTTAGTTTGAGTAATATTACCAATATTATCGATATTAATGACATACTTTATTGTTATTAGTATAATTAATATTACCATTGTTAACATGATCATCATAATCACTGTTATAATAATTACCTAAACAATTGCTATCATCAGTGCTATCCTTTTAGGGAGGAAGAAAGGAAATTGAGATGAAATCTTCAAGAATTATGGTGGGAATTAAGACAATGTATAGAGTGAGAAATGAGGAGGTGAGGCGGAGAGCGGAGGTGGAAAGAGAGCTGGCACATCAGGTTGATAAAAAATATTAGGATAGTTTGGGCATATGGAAAGAATGAGTAAAGAAAGATTGCCAAAATCAGTGTGGAAGGCAAAGGTGGCTGGGGTTAAACGTGAGGGGAAGACCGAGAATAGATGGATGGTGTGAAGGGGGCCTTGGGTACAGAAGGAATGTTTGTCTGCTTTTTATTTCCTCAAGTGGATGAAAGGGGAAGGTCGCCATGTAATGAATCGGTGAGGGTAAACCAGTATCGGCCGTCGGGCACTGCTGTGACGGTGCTGTGTCTTGTTGCCTTGTCTCTGACCCGAGTAACGGACTGGAGACTGAGATGATTCTTCATCCACAAGGAGAGATGATCCTTCATCTACAAGGAGAGATGAAGGGACAGAATGGATGTTTGATGGGTTTAACATAGGTGAAAGTGGGTGTAAGCCTGGACTAAGTCACAACCTCTCTCTCACAAGGATGAAGGGGTCTTTTGGTATCTGTAAATGTGTTTCATCATTATCCCTATCATCACTATCATTGGTATCATCATAATAGTCACTTTCATTATTATTACCATCATCATCATCATCATCATTATCATTATTACTATATCTATTACAATCAATAAACAACATTATCATCAGTACTACTACTAACAACTTAAATGTTATCATTATTGCAGATTTATCTTTATTATCACCATGATAATCGATTTATCGTCAACAGTGTCTATGTTCTCAAATCTGTCCTTTAATCTTCATTTAATAAAGATTATTTAATTAATATCTCTCATCTTCACCTACGCATCTATGTTGCCGACATGCCAGAGCCTTTCTCTTTTCATTTGCGACAACATAATCATTAGAAATTCATACAGAAACCCTTTTATAAGAACTTGGTATTGCAATTACCGCTAATGACATGGACGGCTAACAAAATTACTTCATGAATTCACTAGCATGCAAAATGAGCAAATTATGTTCCAAGCTGATCTTTGCTGTAATAAGTCAACCACCGCTACAACGAAAATCCCGGTAAAGCAAGAAATAAGTGACATTAAACAAAATCGTAGAGAACTGATAATTCTATAACTACGAAGGAAATTGTATACAAAACGACAATGAACTCGGATATTGCCTTAAAAAAAGCAAAATGTCATGAGTGATTATTGAAATTGTACATGGAATAGCAACTTATGTCACTGATTCGTGGAAAAGTGAACAGTGATTTATGACGAAACTCTTGCATTGGACACAGATCAACCCTATTCATAATGCCACAATATTCAGAAACAGAACCCATCCGAAAAATCCTGACAATCAAAAGTTATACAAACTCACCACTCCTTTCGCTGGGAACATGGATTCCCTTAGGTGAATAAAATCGCATGACGGCGGCCAGAACAAATGTAAATACTATAAAAAGATCATAAAGAACAACTGCAATCAAATAACAAGAAAATTATAAACAAAAAGGCTACCTGAAATAATGACCTATACACATAAAAATACATGACTGTGATAAGGCAGTTCACAAGCAGTAATATCGAGAAATTGATAACTTACAATGACTACAACACATTAAACTAACAATACAATCCATCTGAGTGATCGAAATGGGTTTTCTCTCCTCTAGGTAACCTCCTTTCGCAAGCGTCAGCCAAATAACCTCGTTCAGTCTTCCTTCATTCTTCTTTGGTTGTGTGATCTCTATTCAGGTAGATACCTACAAGATTCTCACCCTTTTCCTAGCTGATGCTGTCTTCCAAGATTTGATCACTTAAACATCTCAGGCATTAAATGAAACTCAATTCTCCTCCACCTTTCCCTTCATGAACCTTAAGTTTGTATCACCTCATTTCCTAAAGACCCCGTAGACACCATCAACACTGAATAGAATCGTCAGTCATCCATCAACTGCTTCCAGTTTGAGGCCGCGGTCCCCTCTGGAAACTTCCATAAACCCTTCAAGGGTTCCCTGTAGTCCAGACCAAAAATCCTTGCTCGTATTGTGTCGAAAGATACAGAATAAATCAAGATCTATTGGGAGTCACTGGCACTCCGCAACTTTTCACGGCACCTGACCAAGGCCCTAACTCCTCAATCTACGGTCCTCTGCTCACTGACTGACGCCTTCCTTCTCTTTACTTTCGTGCTGTCTCTACATTCCAATATTGTCAATATTAATTACATACTTTATTGTTATTAATATTATTAATATTACCATTGTTAACATTATCATCATAATCATTATTACAATCATTACCAAAACAATTGCTATCATCAATACTATTATTACAATTGTTAAAATACGAATAACTAAGAATTTAAAGGAGGAAGAAGTCAGAAGCCTAAATGTGTTTGAGATGAAGTATTCAAGAAGTATGGTAGGGATTATGACGCTATATAGAATGAGAAATGAGGAGCTGAGGCGGACAGCGGAGGTAGAAAAAGAGAGCTGGCACATTGAGTTGAAAAAAATATTGGAATGGTTTGGGCATATGGAAAAAATGAATAAAAAAAAACATTAAAAAAAAAAAGTGTGAAAAGCAAAGGTGGATGAGGTGAACGTGAGGGGAAGACTGAGGATGGACGGATGGTGCTGTATCTACATTCCAAGACCAACCTAGCGTTCTGTTTGGTTTAAGAATACACAGGTTTACACATGATGATGAGAAATCAAGTAGACCTTTACCATACGTGTTGCTGGACTCGAACACGGGCCTACGTCGTACAATACACGATCAGAACCAAACTGTTTATCAGGACGCTATACAAAAAAATCACTAAAATTCTTACCAACTCTCCTTCATTTATACACCATAGCAAATAAATGGATGAATGAATAAATAAATAAATAAAAAACAATTAAACATTGAATATGTAAATAAATATATGAACAAATAAATGAATACATATATAAATAAATTAATAGTTCAATAAATAAATATAAAAATAAATAGATGAATAGATAAATAAATAAAAATGGGAGAACAGGCGACTTTCAGAATTGAATAACAGCTTTTGATGACAAACATCAGGCAAAAATAAGGATGACACTGGAAAGAGAAAACAAATAGACCCAATTCCCACCTCGCTATTATTCTCAATTTTTCACATCTAATTTCTTTTAGTCTGTATAGCTATACTTTTCATGTGTACGTTCTTACTCTCTTTTCGCACCTTTACCTCCACCCATATGAACGTTCATTGTCTATATTTTCTCTAATCATTCATATATCATTCCTCATCTTGACGAGGCGATTCTCGGGGTCACTGGGCCACATAGTGTTATTCAATCAATCATACAACCAATCAGTCAGCCAGTCAGTCAGTCAACCAAGCCCCACCTCTGGCAATGAATAAACGGGAAACAGACGCTTGACGAAACGGTTACCGGGCCAGCAAGCCAGCGCCCGAGACGCGATCTCTCTCGCGTCCTCAGTGACCAGAAACGGTCGTGGCAATGCGGCATCGCATGCAAATCGAATACACATTAAGCACAACCCTTTCCACTAATATAATACAGACACATACACATGAGTGCACACACGCACACACACACACATATGCACACACACACACACACAATACACGCACACACACACACACACACACACACACACACACACACACACACACACACACACACACACACACACACACACACACACACACACATGTATACAGGTTTCATGTATATATATATATATATATATATATATATATATATATATATATATATATATATATATGAATGTTTGTATGTGTGAATACAGGCTTTATGACAGAAGAAAAATTGCGTACCAACTATGAAATATAGTTCAAATATGAAAGAGAGAATTAGAACATAGAAAGGGTAATACGTTGGAACCAAATAAAGTTAAATTTTTAAGGTTGAGAACATCATAGTAAGCCAATTCAGAGTAGAGAACTATTTGCAATTTATATGTATATGTATATGTATATGTATATATATATATAAATATATATATGTGTATATGTATGCATGTTTATATATACATATATAAAGTATCAAACAACCTTTCATCAATATTGATAGACCAGATTTTATGAATGAATAGTTTTAAAAAGTAATGAAATTGATACATGATTGAACATCGTATTCTAAACGACCTAGCTGATTCAGTATATCTTTATCAAAAGTCAAAACACTAAAGGTGCCCCGGCCATCAATATAATAACTTCAGGCGAAGGCTTCCAGGTAAAAGGACCACAACAGAATTCCACATTAAAACGCTGCCAAAAAATAGCCCATCGTTGCAACAAAGTCTTTTCTTTTCGCGGCGTGATGCAAAAGGTAATTCCACCAAAGTGATATTTTACCGTACAGGAATTGAATGATACTTGTTATAGAAAGACACACGCACATGCACAGACACACACACACACACACACACACACACACACACACACACACACACACACACACACACACACACACACACACACACACACACACACACACACACACACACACAGAGAGAGAGAGAGAGAGAGAGAGAGAGAGAGAGAGAGAGAGAGAGAGAGAGAGAGAGAAAGAGAGAGATGAAGGGGGTGAGATATGCAATGAGGTTGAAATGAGGTATTATAAAAAGTGAAAAAAAATAAAATGAATAAATAAACAAATAAAAAACAATAACAATAACAAAACAATAACAACAATGATGATGATGATGATGATGATGATGATGATGATGATGATGATGATGATGATGATGATGATGATGATGATGATGATGATGATGATGATGATGATGATGATGATGATGATGATGATGATGATGATAATGATGATAATAATGATAATAATAATGATAATAATAATAATGATAATAATAATAATAATAATAATAATAATAATAATAATAATAATAATAATAATAATAATAATGATAATTAATAATAATAAATAGATAAATAAGAATTGAATAGAAAGTAATCTGCAGCATAGCAAACTATAAAAAGAGTGGTCGGTGGAATCTAAAGGCAAAGATGGTTTGAAGAAATAGAATCATTTGGAAATGTGATCGTGTAAACTGACTCACGAAGGAAAGCAAAAATGTACACACAGCCCACAATGAAAGCTTAAGCGATATAATATCATAGAGATAGAATGTGAAAAGTAAAGAACTGCAAACGAGAGAAAGGTGTGAGGGAAATGAAATGGCTCAATGAATAAAGTAAAAGACAGACAAGTAGCTGGAATGGACGAGTTAGTGTGACAAGCACTCGTGTAAATAGACGTACGCGCGATAAATATGCAAAGAGGCAGGCACAAAGACAGAAACTAAAGAGAGTATAGGAAAAAGGGGTGAAAGAGGGAGAGAAATAGAGAGAGAGAGAGAGAGAAAGAGAGCGAGAGAGAAAAAGGGAGAGAAACAGAGAGAGAGAGAGAGAGAGAGAGAGAGAGAGAGAGAGAGAGAGAGAGAGAGAGAGAGAGAGAGAGAGAGAGAGAGAGAGAGAGAGAGAGAGAGAGAGAGAGAGAGAGAGCAGAGGGGAAGAATGACATCAAAGTGAACAACAGTGAGATGGAATGAAGGGGAAACGCAAACACTTTCAGACCGTCTCTCACTCACTCACACACACACACACACACACACACACACACACACACACACACACACACACACACACACACACACACACACACACACACACACACAAACACACAAACACACACACACACACACACACACACACACACACACACACACACACACACACACACACACACACACACACACACACACACAAACACACACACACACACACACACACACACACACACACACACACACACACACACACACACACACACACAGACTGTATCCGGTCACGTCACCATGACCCGCGCCATATATTCGAGATGGGACAAATGCCATTAACTGACAACTGAGACCGAAGAATTCCCTTTGTCGGCAATTTAGGACCAGAAGGGAGTCTGTTGCCTTCCCAGAGGTACAAGCTGGGCTGGCGAAAGCAGTGAAGCGTGCTTTAGTCATTGGACCTTTCAACATTGAAATATCAGTCTAATGTAATCTAAACAGCGATGTTAATCAATTCCTCTTTCACTATGAACCATGGTTACGAAGAAAAATGAATGTGGAAGGGTTTCTGCATAAGGAACATATGAGTAAAAATAACACAGGAAGGCTAGCAGGCAGACACAAAGAGACTGTTCGAAATACAAACAAAGGGATATAAACGAACTCTAAACAATTGGAAGAGAGAATTATCTTCGCCTTTCACTCCGAGGTCCATCCCTCACCTGAATAAAAACTGCTCGATGGTGACCAGAACTAAACTGACCAAAATTTGTCATTGGCCTGAAGAGGAGCAAAACAAGACACCCTTAAACACCTATTCAGTAACAACTTTTGTAAATATGCTCTGGCAACCGTCT
>NC_134797.1:61137853-61152853 GCF_046742065.1 Oratosquilla oratoria
TATAGATAGCTGGATCACTGTGAGAAAGTCACACAAGCGCGAGCAGAGCGGTGTATATACATTATCTAAATCTAAGAACAATTCACGTAACCCTCTTTGAATTTATTTAATTCTCTTTCTCTTCATTCGATCTCGATATAGGCCAGTATGTCCCCCCATCGGTGAGGTTGCTCACTGTAATCCACTGCATTACCACTATAATACGGAGTGTTTGTTTGTTTGTTTGCTTGTTTGTTTGTTTGTTTATGCAAGCCTTTACATTATGTTCTGACGAACGTCAGACGGTTTTATTCAGCTGAGGATAAAATGTGGCCTCAATAGATCGATTCTATTTTGTCCCAAGTCTACTTCCTCCCTTGGCACCACTTCAATATAACAATCAAATATTAACCATGTCAAAATCTTCAGAGAATTGCTGCTGAAACTATGAACAGTTTACAATGAAACACAAAATTATGATAATAGTAAATTAAAAGAAACGTAATCAAATTAATAAAAAAGTGAAAATTCTCCGATGCTAGACAGTCAACTCCTGAGAGCAAGAGGATATAAATGAGCAATTGCCTCACAACATTCAGAATTAATTGGTTAAAGGCGCAGCAATGGCGCTGAAATGAATACTCAGATGAACAGATTCGAAGCCATACATTGAACTAATTTCACTATATGCACAACAAAATGCAAATCTAGCTCGGAGATGCTTGGGAAAGTAATTTGGAATAAGTGTTGAAGAGAAATTTTGAACACATTCAAACGGCTCGACGGTGCAGTGGTACTGTTCTCAACCGTTAATTCATCGATTCGAGTTCGAATCCCACCCAGGGCTGAAAAAAAATCAGTATCGCTGCACTGGGAGCCATAGATCGGGCCATATAGGAACTCTGAGCTCTCATACGGGAGAGTAAAATATGTCGTTCACGAGTCCAAAACATGGGTCCAAAACCGTGGTGAATCATAGCTTACCTGGTGTAGTGGTTAGTGTCGTGAGCTGTCATGCCGCAAACTCGGGATTAAGCTTCGCTTAAGACTAGAAAAAGCAACACAAATCTGCAAGCCGTTACTGTTCTCCTTGTGCAAGCGGATGATATGTTGTTGTATTCATACGAGAAATATTACTTTTATCATAATACAACTATTGTATTCAAAAACATAACACACAATAATTAACGTTGATTTTTTATTTTTTATATATCATGTGTTAGGATCATGTGTTAGCAATATTATATAGACAGCCATGAAGTCAACAGAGGGAGACCTGATACCGCTGTGTGATTTGATGATATGGTTTAACGTCACAAACTTCCCCCTCCTATCGGAAGGCTAGGACGATGCCCCTCACAGAGGACTTTGCAGCGTAGAATTTAATGAACCATGCCCTTGGTTCAACTTCACCGGTGGCAGGATTCGAACTGTCATCCCCTTGACTTTCGCCGCAAGTAACGACGCCTTTACCCGCTCAGCTGACGAGCTTTCCAATTCCGCTATGTAAATCAAGTCTTAATAACTAAACACGCCATAGGAATGAGGGAAAGGATTTTCACTATACAATTCTTTGTGTTCTAGGTAGTTTACTCTCTGAATAACTAAGAAAGAAATCTCGGTTGCATTTGAATTCGTCATTCTGACAATCTTTACACAATTCCCATCTAATTCATTTGTACACGCACTTATTCACAAGAGGTACACCCAGAGACTGATTCTGTATGCCTGTGTGAGTTTTAATTTCCCTCTTTGTTTTACAGCTTATGGTCACTGACGTTTCCTTGGGAGATCATCTCATGTATTGGGGAAGAGGAATTCCTTCAAAGAAACGACAGAATGAGAGTATAAAACCCTGGTAAATACGTCATTTACATGTTTGATGTTGCCTGGCAAGGAAAGAATAATTGTTTTGTTTCGACTTCACACGTGACTTGGAATGAAACAATGGTTTACGGATCAGTACATGCTGAAGGTGCCTTACGTCTATCATTGTGATGGAGAATCGAGAAGAAGGCGAGGAGCCTACGCCAGGAGACGCTGAGTAGCTACGACCAAAGCCGTCACCTTTGCCCTGTTATGCGCTTGGACTGTTGGGGCAGGTAATAGCCACTACTGGGAATCGGAGAGAAGTGCAGGATTCGAACCCACAACTAAGTAAATGCGAGACCAGCATGCTTACGATTACGCCCCCCAGCGTAGTTATGATAAATGTTATGATTTTATTCAGTTGATGATTGGTCCCTGATAGGAGCGGGGAATGGGACGACCAGGACCCCAGTCAGGTTGGGTGTCATCCCTCAGCTGAATGAAATCATTTGGCGTTAGTTATAACAAAAATCATAATGCTCCAACTGAAGGGTCATTAAGTGCTCATACTTGGACATCTATGCAAAGTCTATAGATGTAATCCACTCAAAATCCAACACTCATCACCCTTACTCACTCACACACACACACACACACACACACACACACACACACACACACACACACACACACACACACACACACACACACACACACACACACACACACACACACACACACACACAACGACTTAACTGACCTGCTCTCTGTTCCATTATCATTCCCAACTTTCCAATTATATTTCATAAGTCTTTCTTCTTCAGACTTTCATATTAATTTCATGAATGTCATGAACAAATAAAGATACTGTGATAACATGTAGTGATTATTATTCTAAAATATAGAATCAGTATATAAATATTATTATTTATATATCATATACTACGCCAACGTTAGTGTTAACCATTTACTGCATGCAAAAACTAATTTGGCGCCGTCACTAATTTTAATCTGCTTGAGGACAAATTATTTCATCTATTTCTAAGGTACCCCTAGGTGGTAAAATCTTCATAAGGAACAATGTGTACTCTTGTCATATGTTGTGAACAAGTGTGAATTCACTTATTTTCCTTTCCACCCATCTTTATTTTTATTTTGTATAACGGCCTTTTAATCTTACATTAGCCCTTTCGACATTTTTCTAATTTTATTACTTACTCTATTTGCCGCCAGATGATTTTATTCAGTTAAGGGAAACCCCCAACCCCTTCACTCTCGACTGGGTTGATCCAACACATCTCAAACCCATTTCAATTAACCCATTCACTGGGTTTTACGATTTCAGTGTCTATTCTGACTGGAATCAGACGACAGCGATAGGGTCAAACAACATAAATTGATGAGACATAAGATTCGTGTTACTAAAATGGGCCATAAACCTGTTTCACAATTTCGTAGATAAAAAAACATGGCCCTTTGTGAGTTAATGTTCTAGAACTGCAGTCATTCACTGACTCGCATCCAGGGCATGGTACTAGTCTTGTGTCACATCTGCAGACAACACAACCACATAAAACATGAATAATCAAGATAATATTTTAGTGTTCCGAACCTTCTTGGAACGTGGGGCTTCTCTTTGCTGACTAAATTTGTTTGGTCTTAATGAGAACCAAACCCCTGGGGGGGGGGTCCTCTTGGATTAAGTGGGCTTTGTATGGGATTGTTTCTACCTGTATGAGGTTTTGACTGCTCAAGTTTTATACAAACCATATTCTACATATTTCAGTGACATCCCTACATGCTAGTCACACCGTTTTCAGGGAGCTACGATTGGTTTGATGCAACCACGTCCGACATCGGTTTCTCATTGGCCTTGGTCTCGGAGGTGACCCCGTGAGTAGGGTCAACATCTGGAAGGTGAACCCCAAGACCATAGTGATTCAACTGACATTCATTGATAAGGAGAATGGTTTAGCTTATTTTAGTGAGGTCAAGTACAGTATATCCTACTTGGACATATGATCTTCCTAGTGTAGTGTACCTCAAGCCTATCCTGCTAAGTTTGCAAGTGCTTTGCTAGTGGGGCTAAGGACCGAAAACTAGTGGTTGTTAGTGGATGCCTGGCAGTTTTATTCAGTGTTGAAGTGGTACTCTTCAGGGGCTTAAAGAACAGCAAGTCATAAGTATGGAATACACGAAGAAACAGATTGAGAACATGCATGCCGACAGAAGACCTCTCCGGAGGCAAAAGAAAAAAAAAGAAAAAATTGTATTAAAATAAAAAGAGCAAATAAATAAACAAACTGATAAATAGCTTACGGGTTTATCTAAGCGAATTCTAAAACTTCGAATTGTATTACATTCAACTGCCTCAGCTGGAAGCTCATTCCGTTCAGACGCGACACTTTTGGCAAAATTGTTTCTACCTATTTTCAGGTTAAATTTACGTCCTGGCAGCTTGAGGCCATTATTTCTCGTCCTGTTCGTGATCTTCCGCAGAGACTTTGTTCCGAAGTCTTCCAGGGTTTAAAGCCTTAGTTGAAGAGTAAATCTTGCAAGACGAAAGGTCACCAGGTTCTTCAAGACGGTCTATTAACACCCACGGGCACACACGAATTTGCGCCACGATATATCAGAACTATGCAAATGTACATTTCATTCATCTTGTACTGATAATATTTTGTTTACTTAATTTTTTTATATTATAAGAGCACTACTATTTACGGAATTATATATACTATTCTACATAGAGATAATTATTTGCTTGGTTCCAAAATATTGTGTGTCAAGTGTGTGTTCCCAAGAGTTCTTGTATAGCCAGATACTCTGGTAGAAGGTATCTATTATTATAGTTCTCTGGGCCATTCCCAGTCGTCTATTGACTTCTAAGTCTGTAATCCCAGATATATAGATCTCACTACTAAAAAAGGTCCAACTCTACATTTCCAAAAGAGAAAACAAGCCGGCGTTGTTGCTCGTTCAGAGCAATCTCAAGCATCTGGCCTTCGAAAGGGATATTTCTGGATATTCATCTAAAGAATATTGGCATTGAAAATCTTCAACACCGTTAGACGAACCATATTAGAGAGACTCTTTCCGTTATAGCTAAACCTATATCCAACATGTTTTACAAATGACCGATAACTGAATTGTTTAAGTTAAAATTATATCCCAAAGACCTACTGGTTAACTTAGTTGTTGTATATCCATACTAAGACCAGCGACTCTACCAATAGTTCTCCACACGTTATGGAAACATATTCGTCATACCTGTGCTTGATTTGGCTATTGAACTCGAACGCTCAATGCAACAGATAAGCAGGAGTAGTTATGGTAGAGATGTTGCCATAACGTGATGTTTGTTACTGGCAGATGCAATGCCAGTTGTAAGGAAGGATGTAGACATTTTATTTACTTGTTGATTTATCTATCTATTTCTTGATTCGTTTATCTATTTATCTATTCATTTACTCATTTATCTATTTGATATTTTTCAGACAAGATAGAGGTACTTTTGAGGTGAATAAAGTCAGAAAGGAAAATCATTGTAATGGAGAAGAGAATAGGCGATACCCCTATTTTCATAGGTAATATGCTAAGCTTGTTAGCCTCTACTCTTACAAGTTAAATGACTTGATCAACAGCGCTTTATTGAAACTTCGAATATATGAAAAGATTAGCTACAGAAACGAAAGCGATATTTCTAGATATGAATAAAAAACAAACTATTTTGCTGAATACTTTTGTTTATGAACATTCCATCATTGAAGTGTTACATAAGTTATATGCAAAACATTCTAAATGTCACAAATGAAAAAATCATTAAACGCTACCAAGTTTTATGGGTAACTAAAGTACTTGCATCCAGATGGTTTTAAGTTTAATGACTATTTTAGAGCTTTAACCGGATGTTGTCACAGTCTTTAGCAATTTTCGCCAAGAAATATAAACAAATAAACAAATATATAAATGAATGAATGAATAAAAAGTAACCAATCGCCATGAGACCAATTTTTTCACAAGAATTTTAATCATTTTATAACCTAATTTGATCGAAAAATGTTGAACGTTTAGTCTTCCCACTACACACCCACGCCATAGTATGTTATTTCAATCCGCACGCAAACGGAATTCATTTTGCACAACTGTCCGGGTCTCTAACTTGACTGAGGGACGACGCTGCACCTCCGTAGGAATTGGCCCTTTTACCACTATTGACCACCATCCCACTCCCACGAAGTGTCGACTGAGAAACCCATGGTAGGGCAATTCCTGACAATCGCGGTAAGCCGCTGGGTTTTTTAAGCCGATGTTTGGGTCATCTCCCCGCCTGGCCAGGGGTATTGGGAACCAACACATAAAGCACGCAACGGGTCCCGGGAGTCGAACTCACGACCACCTACTCGTAAGTTCGATACGATATCCACTAGGCTACCGCGCCACCCTAATGCTCCTACCCTCCCCCTTTTTCACGCCTTAAAGAAATTCTATGTCATCAGAAGGTTAAACGTCCTTTTGGTGCATTAGAAATATTCTAAGAACATAAAGAAGGCGCTCACATTTTTACCCATCTTTTCTTATTTCGTCTTCGATAAATGTATTATAGCTTAATTTTTTCCTTCCCTTAGCATGAATATGTTGATGGTAATTAAATGATTTTTGTAATCAAATAAACAAGAAATCAATAGCGAATTAATGCGATTCTGTAAATTAGACGAGTTTTGTCAAACCAAGACATCCAATTAGCCATTAAGGAAGGGTTTCTGATATAATGTGTGGGTTTAGGAAGGACTTATATAATCAATTCATTAATTCTATGCAAAATGATGAGAGCACATTTGAGAAACGGAGGATATGGACTAAGATCTCTTATATAACGTCCCTGCCTTTCGAAGGTGTTGTTGAACAGTTCCCTGGGCATAGATCCCCCAAAACACACACACATACACACACACACACACACACACACACACACACACACACACACACACACACACACACACACACACACACACACACACACACACACACACACACACACGCGCGCGCGCGCGCGCACACACACACACACACACACACACACACACACACACACACACACACACACACACACACACACGCACACACACACACACACACACACACACACACACACACACACACACACACACACACACACACACACACACACCACCCCCACCCCACCACCCCTCCCTTGGAGCCCTGATCAGACTCCCATATCTCTGCCTCTATCCCTATTAGCCCTAAAGATATAAAAAAAAATAAGAATGAAAGAGACTGCAAGAGACCATAAGGCCTACACTAGGGAGATCCATGTCCATTGCAACCTGTTATCCCCATCCATAAAGTTGTCTAACCGTTTCTTGAAACAAATGAGAGTTTCATCGCTCACTACATGGTTACTAAGTCTATTTCAATCGTTGACCGCCCTATTAGTAAACCAGTTCTTGCCTATTTCCTTCTTAAACCTAGAATTGTCCAAACCAAATCCATTACTGCGAGTCCTGTCCTGTTGTCTTAATATGATGACCTTGTTCGCGTCAACCTTGTTATAGCCTAGTTAAAGTCTTAGGGACGGATTTCTTACCATGTAATTATTATTCCAATATAAGCGGGTCCCAGTCTTTTAAACCTTTACAGAAAAAAAGAAGGGGGGGGAGTGTGGGTGTTGATGGACTTTAGAAGACAGATAGACAGATTCTCCTCTCCAACGCCCATCCCATGGGACTATATCACACAGACGATACCCACTACTGCTCCTAAATGTTAGCATGCACACATAAGAACTAGTAACGAAGATTATGATAGATTATTCAATGAGCGACTCGATCCTCTTAGCAACACATAAAAAATATCCCATTTTTTAATTAAATGACCTTTGATATTCAGCATAGCAAAGGTAAATACAAAGAGACAGAGATACATACGTGTTACTCTATAAATAACGTGCATTGTAATATGTAGTAGACGGTGTGTTCAGAACTGATGTCCTTGCACGTACATACATACGTACACGCACATATACATATATGTACACACATATACGTACACACACCACTGACGTCTTAGAAGCACGGGGACCTGCCCTCAGCTGAATGAAATCGCCTAACGTCTGCAAGCAAGACTAAACTCGACTCGACAAAGAAATTCATCGAAGTAGACTTCGGCTGAATAAAATCGTAACAATCGTAGTGATAATGTTCACGTGAACTTTATCTAAAGAACCATCCTATTCGTTTAACTGCTCATCAGTTTGTTTTTGTGTTGTATTACATATTTTATTTATAATTTTCATTTGTTTATACATTTATTAAATTACATAATTCTATGTTTATTATTATTTTATTTCATTATTATTTTGAATTTCTGATTAATGCAGCCAAAGAGGTGAAGGCCATCTTGTTTGAGGCGCTCTGGACACATTCAATTAATCCATTATCAAATTTTATATATTTTTCCTGATTAACGGTAGGTAATTTTATTCAGTTCAATAGAACTTCTGAAGCAAGATTGGGTGAAGACCCTCTCAGTTAAACTTTTAAATAGTTTTTCTAGTTAACTACAACTTACACACACACACACACATACCAAGGCTTTTTTCCCCCTTCCAAGGGAGGTAGCCACAAAGGGAAAGGCATAAAAACACTACCACCCATTTCATCCCCTAAATACACTCCACACCCCTCCCACCCTTCCTCTCATCTGAGCACCTCCTGGATGACGGGTCATCCCTGAACCCTGCCCACCGCCCTGGGTCAGAAGCAGTGTCGCAAGACACAGTACATCCACAGCAAGGCCGCTTCATTTAATCGGCGACCCCCCCTCTCCGTCCCCCTTTTCATATAAGGAGAGGACGGGGAGAAATCCCTTCGGGCTGCGTCAAAATTTACTCACACATACTACCCCACCCCCCACCCCCCCCCCGCCCATTCCTCCTCATGCAGTCACATCATCCATATACAACCATTCTCCACTCACCTCTGTCTTCCGTCCTCTCCCTTCCTTCCTCAACAGACATTCCCCTCTTCCCCAAAGCCCCCCTTCACCCCATCCATCCACCTCATCCTAGGACGTCCCCTCATGTTCACTCCCTCCACATCTGCCTTCCATACCTCTTTTACTAGTCTTTCTTCACTCATTCTTTCCATGTGTCCAAACCATCCTAATATTCTTTCATCAACCCTCTCTCCCCAATCCTTTTTCACCCCTGTTCTCCTCCTCACCTCCTCATTTCTCACTCTATCTAGCCTAGTAACCCCCATCATACTTCTCAGACACCTCATCTCAAACACATTCAAACTCCTTCTCTCTTCTTCTCTTATGTTCCACGTTTCTGCCCCATACAGTGCTGTTGGCACAATCACTCCTTCATACAGTCTCCTCTTCGCATCCATTCCCAAATGTCTATTTCTCATTACACTCTTTAAACCACCAAGGCATTTACTCGCTTCTCTCAATCTACATTCTACTACTCCACCTTCACTCCACCTTTTCCTGCTACACTTGCACCCAAGTATCTAAAACTATCCACTTCCTCCAGTCGCTCTCCTTAATGTTCACTTCCAGTCTACTGCCACTTTCACCCCTTGTACATCTCATCACCTTTACTTTTACCCACATTTATCTTTAGCTTTCTTCTATCACATACTCTCCCAAACTCTGCCACCAGCTTCCTCAATCCCTCCTCTGACCCTGCCACAAGCGCAGTGTCGTCCGCAAACAACAGCTGGCTCACCTCCCACGTTTTTCTCCATTTTCTTTAACCATCTCCAATCCCTGACTCACTACCCTAGCATTCACCTCTCGCACCACACCCCATCCATGTATAAGTTGAACAGCCAGGGCGACATAAACGCATCCTTGACGAAGTCCCACCTTTACTTCAAACCACTCACTCTCTCTCCATTTCCAATCCTAACACACATGCTCTACTACTCACATAAAAACTCTTGACAGCTCCCAAAAGCTTTCCTCCTATCCCATAAATCTGCATAACCTCCCACAGTGCCTTTCTGTCTACCCTATCATAAGCCTTTTCCAGATCCATAAAAGCCCAAAAAACATCCTTCCCCCTTTCCTATAGCTTTCTCACATATCTGTCTTACCACAAAGATCTGATCTACACAACCTCTACCCGTCCTAAATCCACACTGTTCCTCACCAATTACTCCTTCTGTTTTCCTCTCCTAATCCTCTCAATTAAGATTCTCCCATAAGCCTTCCCTACTACACTCAACAGGCTAATCCCTCTGAAATTACTACATTCACACTTGTCCCCTTTTTCCCCTTGTAAAGAGGAACTATACAGGCACTACTCCAGTCCTCAGGTACTCTACCCTCTCTCCAGCAAACATTAAATAATCTCACCAACCAGTCCACCATCACTGAACCTCCCTTTTTCAGACATTCTGCATGACATATCCATCCAGAACCAGGTGCCTTACCTGCTTTCATCATCTTTACAACTGCCTTCACCTCATCCTTCCTTATTTCTCTCCTCCATTCTCCTCACTCATCACTCTCATTTTCTTCGTATTTCCCACTGCAGCTATCTTTCCTTCCCTATCCTCCTTCACATTCAGCAACTCCCCTAAAATATTCTGCCCATCTTCCCCTCACTGCCATCTCTTCCATTATCAACTCTCCATCTGTACCTTTTTACCTTTTCTTCCCTACTTGATTCGCCTCCTCTTCCTCTCTTAATTTCTTTTCCAAAGCATCTTTTTTATTACTTTCAAAATTTTCTGTCATACTCCTACCCCATTTCACATCTGCTCTCCTCTTTGCCTCCTTTACCTTTTGCTTTACTTCTCTTTTCTTTTCTTTGTACGTCTCATATGACTCCCCTGTCCTCTTTTGTAACCAATCTGTGAATGCTCGCTTCTTCTCTTCTACAACCTTTTGTTTCCTCATCCCACCATTCACTACCCTTTCTTCTATTTCCCCCTGTCCTTCTTGTTCCACACACCATCCTTGCACACTTTAAGACTCCCTCCTTGAACCATCCCCATTCCTCCTCCACACCCATCTCTGCTCTAAATCCTTTACTTCCCTCCCACTCCTCCTTCAGCTTCTTTTCGTACTCCTTCTCCTTTTCCTTTTCATTCAAGGAGTTCACTCTAAGAACCTCCCTACCTTTTGTCCCTTTCCTCCTTCTCCATCTATCCTCCACTCTCAACTTACCTTCCACCAAAAAATGATCTGATATTCCCCCACCCTCTCCCCTTAGCACATGTACATCCTTAACTCTTCCTATCATAATCCTATTTACCACTACATAATCCATTAGCGCTCTATCTACCACCCTTCCCTCCACCACCCTCTCCCCATGTGTACTTATGCTTGACTTTCTTCCGAAACACTGTATTTGCTATCATCAACTCTCTTTCTAGACACATTCCCACCATCAACTCTCCACTACGATTCTTTCCTGGAACTCCACACTTCCCAACCACTCCATCGATTGGGCCATTTCCCACTCTAGCATTAAGGTCTCCCAGTACTATTACATTGACATTTCTTCCTAAACCCTCTATGCACTCATTTAAATCTATCCAAAAGGCCTCCCTTTCTTCCATGCTTTTCTCACTGCCCGGCCCATATGCACTTACAAAGACCCTCATCTCCTTTCCCAGTTTCACCTTCATCCACATTATCCTTGAGGAAACCTCCTTCCACTCCACTACCCCTTTACCTATCTCCTCACTTACAAGAATAGCCACCCCTTCCCTCCCTCGCCCTCTCTTCACACCTGATAACCTCCCACTTACACTCCCAAACATACACTCACCCTTCCCTTTCAACTTAGTTTCACTCAAAGCCAACACATCCAACTTTCTTCTCACAAACATACTACCTATCTCTTCCCTTTTACTCTCATCTGTACCACATCCACGCACATTAAAAGACCCAAACCTTAGGGTGCTGGCCCGAGGCCCCGCCAGCACCCCCTATATGCCTTCACTTTTGTCTTTAGGATGTGTGCCCCGTGGGCTCCAGGGAGAAGGATGCCTAGTCCCTCTCCCCGTCCCTTTCTTCTCGCCTCTTACGATCCAAGTGGGAAAACTTGGTTGCAGTATTCTTTTCCCCCACCACAGGGAATTCCCCCAATCAGAAAGAGAATACTCAGAGAAATGGTACAGGACAGCAACAAGGGGTTGGGGGACAGCATAACGGAGGGACAGGCGTAGTATAAAAAGTGTCATCATTTCTCTATGAAACAGAATTTCTTCTATCATAGACAAAATGATGTGTGGCTCTGGTCCGTAGGGGCGCCCCATATAGACCCTAAAGTATCGACTGCATGCTAACTTTGCCACAATAACAAGCAGCCAATACCCCAGACTTAATTTAGTTAAAGGTGAAAATCATGGACACAATGGACTGATCGAATAAACACAGGAAGAGCGACGAGGTCTTCGACGCTTTGAAGAGCAGAAAAAAAAAAGAGAAAAAAAAAATCTATCATTGTTAGGGGAAATAATCAAGCTCAAAATAGACATCAGACCAGGATTCCAGTTAACGTGAATGCAGAACCCTTTTCACCATTTCCGTAGCAGCTGACTTTTTTTTCTTTCTTTTTTTGCCATACTCTTTCTCTTGTGTCCATGACATCCCCATAGAACCGAAAGAGTTATAAGAATTATAAGATTAAAAACTGTGGTTCTGGACCACTTTCGTGCCCAGTGGTACTTAAGTTCCTATCATATCTGTCGCTTACGGATTTTATTCGTCTATGTGTGGACCTCTGTGGATGTACTATGTCTTGCTGCATTACGTTTGACCCAGGGTAGTTGGCGGATGCGAGGATGACCCGTCATCCATGAGGAGCTGAGATGGGAAGGATGGAGGGGTGGTGGAAGGGAGTGGAATGGGTGGAAATAAGTACGTGCCTCTGACTTGGCTACCCCCCTTATAAGGGGGAAAAGCTCTCAGTATATAGATACGTAGACAGAATAATGTGTGTCCCTTTTCGCCAGCGCCTGGGTTTCATTCGGACTCAGAATAAAATGAGGAGTCTACGCCAGGAGGCGTGTTGCTGCGGCCGAAGCCGTCCCCTTTGATCCACTTGGACTACTGGGGTAGGTAATAGTCACGGCTGGAAGTCGGAGAGAAGTGCAGGATTCGAGCCCACAACTATGTGAATGCGAGGCCAGCACGTTTCTGATTATGCCACTAGTGTACATTTGGTCTTAGGCCATACTTTTGAAAAAACCTTCCTATAGCCCTAGTGTCTGCTATCTACAATTAGAAACTAGAATCTTATGAACTTCGTTGTGAAAATTGCAGGTAGATTTTGTAGACAATCCAGTAAGTCAAATAAATTTAACCAGAAACTCAAATAATATCCTCGTTTCTAAAGTTCCAAAAGAGTGACGCAGACAAAGTCATCATATTAAGACAGTAGGGCAGGACTCGTACTAAAAGATTCATATTGGACAAATATAGGTTCAAGAAGGAAATAGGGAGTGGTTAACGAATGCAATAGACTTAGTAACTATGTAATGAGTGCTGAAATTTTTATCGTTTTAAGAGAAGATTAGATAACATTATGGATAGGGATGACAAGTGGTAAGGGACATGGAACTCCCTAGTGTGGGCCTTATGGTCTCTTGCAGTCTCCTCCATTTTTATGTTCTTATGGTACGTTTTGCTGGGAGCGATTATCGCTCAACGATGTTTGTTCATCGCTCAATGGTGATCGTCAAACGATAGTCTAGACTCTAGCTTTTGAATGGAGTTGTTATGCTCCGAGCTGGAAAGGACAAGGCTGATAATTTTAACCGAACATACAACCAACTTGTTTACCCAAATATGATGCCAGGGATCACGCGCGTCACCCGCCGTTGGCTGTTGTAGGCTAATAATTAATCGCACCTAGTAAAGTGTACCTTAAAAGTGACGCCCCTTAACCCCTTTGCTACCGAGATGGATGAAATAACCAGATTGAAAGAAAAAGTAGCACCCTGTATGGAAGGGACTCGGAGATACAGTTAAGAACATATGAACATAAGAATGAAGGAGACTGCAAGAGACTATAAGGCCTACACTAGGCAGTTCCATGTCTATTCCTTTCGTTGACTACCCTATTTGTAAACCAATTCTTTCTTATTTCCTTCATAAATCTAAAATTGTCCAATTTAAATCCATTACTGCGAGTCCTGCCCTACTGTGAAAAAAAATGCTAATTGGGGTGGATCCTTTGCTACCGAAGAGGCACAATTATGACGAATAGAGGAGCCAGTCAGCAGCCAGAGTCAAAAGAGAAGGTGCCAGGTGGCACTCTCGAGCACCTGGTGCCAACGACTGCGAACGAAATATTCTTTGAATTCTGGACGATTTTCCAATTCTGATCGTTTCAGTCCAATGGTCACTTCGAAGCTTTCTGGAATGAAGCCCAAAGAAAAGAGAAAGAAAGAGAATAATCTTAGAATAGTACAAGTACCATCATGTACGATTCTATTGAAACGTAACGTCCAGGATAAATCTTACATCGAAAATCAAATGTCAAGTTTCAAATGCAGACAGAGATGTCGGTAATATTTTGAAAATCACGTTCGGTGAACAACCGGTTAAAATTAAAACACATCGTAACTCACAACCTTATGCCATCGAAATGAACGAAGACAAAATAATAAAAGTCTTTACTTAATCCACAAAGCGAACAAATTGAAGGATCCTTTCTAGGACTACAAAAACCTATTTTAGGTATTGTGATGCATGAAAAGGTGAATAATGAATTTAATTTTTCACCTGCTGATAAACAAAACATTCTCCTTCCTTTTTATAAAACAACAACAGTGGTTATAATAAATCAGTATTTTATAGAATATATATATCTTTTTTCTATCATACCATATAATTCACATCGACTGTTTTCTTATACAATTTGTTTGCAAAGTTAAACAACTACGTGCATTCCAGACACTTAATATGGAATTCGACAAAGAAAATAATACGTCGTAGAGTAAGAAATATATAGATATATCTGAAGTATAAGTAAATAATACTTTAAGCTCCTATAAGATGCAAAACATGGTGCTGTGATGTAGTGAACAATTGGCGCATTGAATGTTGTCGGTTTCGCTTCCACGCTGCAGCATCTGCTAAACAAGAACACATTTCATTTGCAGTCTGCCTGAGGCAGTCAGATTCCCAAGTCTTGTTTATCTATAATTACAAAGGTGTTAA
>NC_134797.1:61165353-61167853 GCF_046742065.1 Oratosquilla oratoria
AATCGAGATCGGTTAGTATCCTAATGTCCTTACAAGGGAATCGACCCATTCTTTACCCATTATCTTCTCCTCTTACTCCATCTCTCTTCAAATCCGCTTCCATTTTCTTCCCGTGCTCCATGTGCCTAATCCTTCTTCTTCTTTTTTCCCTATTTTCAGCATTTCCCTTGGATTCACTGCTTGTGAAGACGGCTCGAACAGGCATCGTCGATCTTTGTCCTCTCCTGCTCCAACCCATCCCTGGTCCTCCTCCAGCGCGATCCTTAACGTGGTCTTTCATGTTAATTTTTTTACTCTAATCCGAGCGTGTTCCGTCCTTTTCCCCTTGTTAAAAGCCTTGTTATCTTTATATGTTCTCTCATCTGACCAATTTTACTTCGTGAGCTTTGCGTGTGTCTTCCTCCTCAGCTCTTGCCTCTTCCTTCTCTTCTTCAAAATTCCGCCTCCTTGTTTGCAGTTCCAAAAGAAGGAATTCGATATTTTCTTCGGGATGCTCTCAATCTCCTTAACAAATTCAATTTGTCTTTAAATGAGGAGGTTTCTCACTCCATAAATCCTGATTCTTCCAATTCGACCTCCATTTATGCGTCTTTTTTTCTTTCTTTCATTCTTTTTCTTTTCCTTCCGTCTCCTGTTTCGTAGCAGCGGCAGCATCTCGCCTCTTTTATCGATTATGTTATGTTATTCCCTACGCATTCGTTACGACAACTCTTTTACTTTTAGAAGTCTCCTTTTGGCCACGTGTCCCTCACTTATATTGTGGCTCAACGCTTCTCCTGTTCGTCTATGTCTTATTCCTCTTCTCCTGGGCAGAAGCCATCCTCCTTCCCCCTACTTTCCAGTAGGACGCATCCCCCGTCCCCTTTTCCGGCAAAGTCTCCTTCCTCTCCCCTTTCATTAAACTCCTCCTTCTCTTTCCCTGAAGACCCTCCTTTCTCCCCACACCCAGGCCCTCTCCTCCCTTTCTCTGCATCGCTTCTCCCCTCCTCCGAGACAATTTCCTTTCCTCCGGGTCCTCAATCGGATCGTTCTACCTCTCCAGTTAGCAGACTCTACTTCCCTTCCCCTCACCTTGACCTCCTTCCAGTAGTTGGCTCCCCCCACCCCCACTCCACCCGACTCCTGTCCACCTTGGTGAATCTCTTGGTCTTTTTTACTTTCCTCCCTCCGCTACTGAAAGACGTTACTCTATTAATTTACGTGTTAACGTATTAAATCAACGTGTATACAAGGCGTACATGCATACACACACGCACACACACACACACACACACACACACACACACACACACATCCACACACACACACACACACACACACACACACACACACACACACACACACACACACACACACACACACACACACACACACACACACACACACACACACACACACACACACACACACACACACACACACACGCATACACACACACACACACACACACACACACACACACACACAAGTGCTCAGTTTTGAAAGTCCACTTCAAAACAATCGGCCTATTCTCTTGGGAACTATACAGCCTTCTGAATTTAACAAATTTAGGCTTAATCCGGCTTGGTAAGGTTTTATGAAATGTCGAACGTGTAGGAAAGATTGTGCTTCTGAATAAGTTCTGAAACTAGAGTAATCAGTTCAATCATATTGATTGGGAGCTAATGCTGAGGTGTAACACTGGTAGAGAGCTCCTTTAATGTTAGCTATTGCTTATAAGGGTTGGAAAGCTATGAAAATGTTACTTGAAGATTTGTCTACCACTTCGTGGAGATTGAACCTAAGTCTCCCCCACTTGAGGTAAAAACTTAGCTCCACGAATGCTCGTACACATAAACGGAATTTCTAGAGTTCTAAATTTGTATGAATTGCAAACCAAGAGATAGGTTTAATTTTATACATAAAATTAAGTACGAAAAAAACAGGTAATGGAAAATGCCAAGAAACACAGATTTCCACTGAATTCTCAGACTAAAGTGTTCCCATGTGACCACTCTTAAACAACAACTCATTTCGTTCTTCAACAGTTTCTGTCTTCAACTTGACTTGATCTTCGTTTCCGAATGTGTATCTTCAGATTCAGAAAAAAATACGCACATACAATATCATGATACTACAAGAAGGAGATTACTACAAATCAAATAATTTCTATTAATGAATCTTAACGAATTTTTTCGGACAACTTTTTATCACGAAGATGAACACAGGATGTGTGTAGTGTGTAGGTAGATTACATTCGGCCCTTATCTCGCCATTATTTCCCACTATCCAACCATCCGCTCTGTGCCATGTCATGATACAATTAACTATCGGTGTGCAGAGCTTTCTCAGAACAGCAACAATTTTTCACAACAGTTGTTAGAAAAATGAGTTTCCTATTATGATCATGATTATGTTATTGAGTCAGCATAGGTATGATGAAATTACTGTGGTACTGGTACTCCGATGATGAAGCACACTCAGAATATATTCCTGATATATATATATATATATATATATA
>NC_134797.1:61175353-61182853 GCF_046742065.1 Oratosquilla oratoria
CCAAATTTTTCTATTTCACAAGAATTATACAATCTAATTCCTACACCCCCCGCAGAGTAGAAATTATCGCCGTTTTCCCTTTCCTGGTGCCCGCCTTCATCCTGATTCATTGTGGTGCATCCCTTTTGCCTAATCAGATTTGATGGCGGTGTGCTTTCCTTCTCTCACACATTCCACCATTTCCCCTTTTTTTCATTCCCCTCTACCGCACTTCCTTTCATCTCTAGACTTAACTTTCTCCTTCCGTTTACTATCAGCTTCCCAATCGTCTTAATTACCTTAAACTTCAGATCAAGTGTCAACTATCTCTACCAGTTTAGGGTCGTTTCCCATTTCTCCATCATCAACCTCATTCCAACTTTCCTCTTCCTTTCCTTCCTTCTTCCCGACTCAGTTCTTTTCCTTCTTTTCCTCTTTCACCCTCCACCATCTTCTACCTCTCCCTCACTCCTTCTATTTTCTATCTAGCATAGTCATAATCTCTTCAATCCAATGAGCTTCGAACCCATTGGGGGTCTCGATTGATTGAGAGCTCTTTCAAGCTTCAGTCCGCGTCCCTCATCTTTATAAAATCACTTATCCTTAGCCTGATATATCAGAATTATAAAGGCGTATCTTTCATTATTCAGTATTTGAAAAATTTCTATAGGTATATTGTCGTGTTTATGCAATAACATTCAATTTCCTCGTAAATAAAATCGCATAAAAAAGTGAAAGAAAATTAATTTGCATAGCTTGATGGCATGGGCCAAGTTCTGATCTCTGCAATGTGCCGTCACCTAACTGAAGGAGTTCAACCCACCAGGCTTGGGAATTCGTTATCATATGTTCTTCTGCCAATGTTGCTGTAGAGAGACTCTGGAAAAGAAAAAGTTTCCATCTATCTACAACAAAGATTAGCTCAGTAATCCCTTCCTGTATGTAGTGCTGTTTCTCAGTCATTTGAAAACCATTTCAACAGTAAATTAAGTCACCTGGTGTCTACTAAACCCCTTTAAACGTCACTGTGGACATCAAGGGACACAGGGACACTTGGTTTGGTGACTCTGCTTTCCCTTATCCCACAGAATAGAAATCGCCTGACGTTAGCCATGGAGGACTGTATAGATTTAGCTGTACCAAATACCAAACGATTTTATTCTCTTCAGAGATGAACCCTATCTTGAACGAAGTAGTAAATAATAAAGTCTCCACTAAAACCGTCTCCATCTTTTCGATTACTAATATTGTCTGGCACTGCCACAGTATGGAAGAATCATAACTTTCCTTTACACATGTTAGCGCCTTCATTGCTAATCTTGACCTATATCTTTAAAATCTCTATCGTTATTGGACTCTATTCAGCCAAATATAAAACCCAAGGAGATAAAAGAATGGGAAATTGCCCTGAATAACTTTTTAACTACATCAATTGAATTGTATGTCTATTCTGTCTGTCGACAGATGATTTTATTCAGCTGAAAAGAAGCCCCTTCCTCCAAGAAACCTGGAATATTCATTGGCTGCTTCCGTCTCCATCTTCCTTTGTTTGGCTTCCAGTCTTCAATCTTCATTCTTGGTGTTTATTTTCCGACCTCCCACAATGATCTAAGTATCTTTCTCTCAAGTAAGTTTTATTTTCGTGTACTTATTTATCCGTTTATTTGTTTGTCTTTTCATTCTTTAATTCTAATTTTCAGTCATGAATTTCAAACCTCGATGAATTATTTACAAGTTCAAGTTCTTTAATGATTGCGCCTCACCATTTTTTTTTCTGATCTTTTTTTAAGTATTTAATTACCAACTAACTAGAATATTAATATAATTTTATTTTATTTTTATTTCTTTTTCTTTTCTTCTCTTTTTTAAGAAATCTTGCTCTATTCTGTTCCTGATTTTTACTATTTCTTTTTTTACATAATGGACAATAAATACACTCGGCTTTGTAACTCAGGAAAAGCACAAGGCGTGGACGAGGTCTTTATTGGAACAACGTTTCGCTCATTCGAAATGAGCTAAACGTTGTACCAACAGACACCATGTCCTCACATTTCCTGACTTGTCGACATTTGCCACTCTCTTCCACTTAGCCATGTGTTCGTTATCTCCATTTTTTTTTTTGGTGAAGTTTTTTTTTTTCGCCTTGTATTTATAAAGATTGTGATCATTGGTACATCTTACAAATTTCTGATAACTAGTATTGTGTCTGGCACTGTGTCTGAAACCACGACACAAAAATCAATGAAGGACATTGTCATGACAGATATGTTGCCTAACGATCATGTCTAGTACTTGAGTAACCACTGATATATAGGCAGCTTCTCTCGACTAGGACTTGGTTTCAATATCAAAAAACAAATGTAACTTTAAATTTCTTATGGTACCTGCCAACAACAGTACAATATAATATGAAAGTACACGAGCGACTTTAAAACACCGTTCCTAAGAGATGAGACGATGAGCCGGTTTGAAACAGATGTAAGACTGGATAGCTGTTTTTGAAAACACGCGTGCAAACTTTGTAAACATGTTTACATGCATTTACGATATTCTAGCCTGGAACAGTTGATCTAAAATAATTCATTTAGATTCAGTATTACGTTCATCTGTATTTTCTATTGTTAAGATGTTCCTAGAAATTAGAAAGTATTAATGGCCTTTTATTCGAGGTTACTTTTGCGCATAACTTTCGTTCAAATCATTGTCACAAAGTTTATCTCCTAATCTTTTAGAGACTTGCCTGAGAATGTATATTTTCATTTGTGCTATAGTACGCGTAACCGTATATTTTGGCATGGGAAACTAAAGGCGTCCGAGTACTCAAATAGGAACTCACTAAAGATAACTCGGAAGCCTGGAGTCTCTGTAAAATAGTCACACCTTGACACTGCCATATTGTTTAAATCACACCTGAGCCTTTTTTATATATGTTTTTACTCACATCGTTATTTGCACAAAGGTCTTATCACCGTCCATCATTGTAATTGAATTTCATTTGTATCTAAGTGTTATTCTCCTGCCCCAAGTTTATTCTGTAAGATTGTATTGTTTTACATTGAAATAAAATAAGGTTCAAGTTATATGTACAATAACATTCGCTTTGAATATTTTGATTATGTTTAGCTTATTTTTGTTTGATCATGTATTGTTAAAAATTCTAATTTTATACTGCTGCGCGTTTTTTTTTTTTGTTTTTTATCTCTATTTCCTTTCCCCCACTCTGATTGGACCAATTGCAACGAATTAGACTTAGCTTGCGCTGCACCTATACGCTCCGGATTAGAGTGAATATTCCGTTGTGAAGAAAATCAGTCTCGAATACACCAAACTAACAAAAAAAAAAAAAGTCAAGACATCATAAGTGCCATACAATTCCTTTCCATCATATAAGTGGTATACCATGTCACTTTTATCATGATGTATCATTTTTCTTCTTACAAAAAACTCTTCAAACCGGTCTTCTTAATTACGTTTGCTAACCATTTGTTCTTCATTAAGATATTCTTTACAATTTCATTATGATTCTTACGTACATCACATACCTTGATCTTTGGCGTAACAATCTGTTTATCTGAACAGACACTTTTGTTTCATCCTTACCGTTTTCATCCCCATGTTTTTCTTTTTAATTTTTTTAATCAAATATAATAATCAAATGACCTTGTAACGTGTGATTTCCACTTCCCACTTGAGTTTCCATTTTAGTCATTTATAGCTTTCTCAGATTTACTGAAGTTTCTATTGCCAATAGATTCATTACTTCTAACTTGGTCGCATGAATTAACTGTCTTATTGGTTTCCATTTTTCTGTCTTTTCATTTGATTTAACACTTTCTACTTGTTCAAAGGCTACAATTTTAAGAATATAATTTCTCACTTAAGTCTTGTTGTCAATCATAAAGTTTATCAAATTGAGCTACATCGATTCTTATTGACTGATATTCATAAGTCCCTTCTGTTTGGCCCATTTACTGCATTCATCATCGTTTTCTTTTCACTGTCTGCCGTGTTTATTTGGTATTCCTGAATATATTTTCCTCCAATGGAGTTATTTATTACAAAGATCACAATATACTAAGTTGGTTCCCCACAGTGGCTATATTTGGCAATATATTCGAATTCTTCTGTCTCAGTTGGTACTATCATCTTTCCTTCAAACATTTCTTTCTTTCTTTCTTTCTTTTGTCTTTCTTGTTATGAAGAATAAATCTCACTGGATCATCTAAGGTCTCTAAACGTAGATTTTGGTTTTGATTTTATGTTATAAAAAATAATTCCTTAATCTGCCCATTTCCTTCTCTATACCTGAGAGGACTCTTGCCAATTCCAGTCACTTTATTCACGTCTTGTTATCCATAATTTCTCACATTACTTTGGTATTCTAACAGTTTTCTTGAGGATTATTATCTATCATTTTTCAACAAAGATATTAAAGTCAATCGTGACCATTCAAAGTGATGTGAGGGTTTACAAACTTCCCCTATCGGAGGGCTAGGACGGTGTCCCTTACAGAGGACTTTGTAGCGAGGAATTTAATAAACCATGCCCTTGGTTCAACTTCGCCGGTGGCAGGATTCGAACCGCCATCCCCTCGACCTTCGCTGCAAGTAATGACGCCCTAACCCGTTCAATGTAATATTCCTTAACCCGTCGATATGCTCTTTGTAACCCTTCTTTATTTTACAGACGGTAAACAACATAATACTTCTTTAAACACGGAGGGTTCCAAACACGTAAAACACCTGACCACACCCTCTATCTACCCAAGAGAGATGACCTTCAAATGGTTTATCCAAATTCCTCATTCCTTTATTCACTATTCATTCAAAAGAACTAAATGGCTTTAGCCGTTTCATGAGATTCTTTCTCTCTCTATTTTTCACCATTTCCTTGACGTTAGAATGATGATACAGATCCTCCCATCATGTATTACATTTTGTCGGTCTTAAAATACTAACCGTTAGTTTCTACGAGTGTATAGTGTTCTCCGTTTTCTTCATTTTATAACATCACCAATCATTTCTTAATCTTTCCCTTTTTCTTAACTTTAAAATTCGTCACTAATTCCTTCAGTACATTAGTCATTCTGTTGACTTTAGAATGTTGCCATTTATTCCTTGTTTTTTTTTTTTACATAAGAATACTGCCACAATTTTTTACCTTAAAATATTCCCATTAATATATCCTTGGCCTCAAAATGTTGATAATATTTACTTTATTTTATTCTTTATTTTCTTGAAGTTAGAATGATGCCACTAGTTTCTCTATTTTATCATCCATTTTCATTTTCGTAGACATAGGTCACTAATTCATTCTTTTTTCTTTGTTCTTGATCTTAGAATGTTGCCAATATGTCTTACACTTGTGCTCATTGTTCCTCAAGCTTAGAATGGTGTCACCAATTCTTTCTTTGCATAAATTTTACACTCTATATCCTCCATATCATTTAACACGATTTCTGGTTTCCCCTCTACTATTTTTTTTTTTATGTTAATGATTGCCAAGTCATCGTCGACTAAGTACCTTCTGTTGTGATTCAGACGATCTGAGCAAAGTCTACCTCTCAGTAGGATGACAAAATCTTCTGGCGGACGAAGAAATAAAAGCTATACTGTGCGCCACGGCACTCAAAGGGTCAACGATTCAAATCCTTACCAGATATCAGAGCACATTTTCTTTTCTTTCTTTCATCTGTTCTTCCCTCTATCTTGCCGTCGGCCTTCCTCTCATTTATTGCCTTTCTCTCTACCTTCTTCCTTACTGCCTTATCTCGTCCTTCTTTTCCTCCTCCCCCACTTTTTTAGGAGAGGTAGGGGTTGTGTAGATCAGATTTTTGTGGTAAGACAGATATGTGAGGAAGCTATAGGAAAAGGTAAGGATGTTTTCTGGGCTTTTATGGATCTGGAAAAGGCTTATGACAGGGTAGATAGGAAGGCACTGTGGGAGGTACTGCAGATATATGGGATAGGAGCCAGTTGTTGTTTGCGGACGACACTGCGCTTATAGCAGGATCAGAGGAGGGATTGAGGAAGTTAGTGACAGAGTTTGAGAAGGTTTGTGAAAGAAGGAAGCTGAAGATAAATGTGGGTAAAAGTAAGGTGATGAGATGTACAAGGGGAGAGAGTGACAGCAGGCTGGAGGTGAGCATTGAGGGTGAAAGACTGGAGGAAGTGGATAGTTTTAGATATTTGGGTGCGAATGTGGCAGGAAAGGGAGGAGTGGGGGTGGAGGTAGAACGTAGATTGAGAGAAGCGAGTAAATGACTTGGTGGATTGAAAAGTGTAATGAGAAATAGACATCTGGGAATGGATGCTAAGAGGAGGTTATATGAAGGAGTGATTGTACCAACAGCATTGTACGGGGCAGAAACATGGAACATGAGAGAGGAAGAGTTTGAATGTGTTTGAGATGAAATGTCTGAGAAGTTACTAGGCTGGATAGGTTGGATAGGGGTTACTAGGCTGGATAGAGTAAGAAATGAGGAGGTGAGGAGGAAAACAGGGGTGGAAAGGGAACTGGGAGATAGGGTTGATGAAAGGATATTAGGATGGTTTGGACACATGGAAAGAATGAGTGAAGAAAAATTAGTAAAAGAAGTATGGAAGCCAGAGGTGGAAGGAGTGAATATGAGGGGGCGTCCTAGGATGAGATGGATGGATGGGGTGAAAGGGACATTACAAAAGAGAGGAATGTCTGTGGAGGAAGGACGGGAGAGGACAGAAGATAGGTGTGAATGGAGAGGGGTTGTGTATAGATTATGCTATGATGCATGAGGGGGAGTGGGTGGGGGATGGGGGTGAGGAAGTATGTATGGAAAAAAATTGACGCAGCCCGAAGGGATTTCTCCCCGTCTACTCCTTTTCTGCATGAGGGGACGGAGAGGGGGGGTCGCCGAATTTATGAAGCGGCCTTGCTGTGGATGTGCTGTGTCTTGCGACACTGCTTCTGACCCAGGGCAGTGGACAGGATGCAGGGATGACCCGTCATCCAGGAGGTGCCAAGATAAGAGGGAGGGAGGAGGGTGGAGGGGAGTGGAATATATAGATAATGGAATGGGTGGGAGTGGTTTCTATGCCTTTTTCTTTGTGGCTACCCCCCATGTAGGGGGAGAAAGCCTTTGGTATATGTATGTATGTATGTATTTATTTGTCTTTCTCTACTTTTTCTTATTCTTACCCTTTTTCATCTTCCTCTCCTTTTTCTTCTTGCTCTCCTCCTCTTCTTCTTCCGTTTCTTCTTTTTCCTCTTTTTTGTCTCCTTCTACAGTATTTCTTCCTCTTCTTCTTCCCCTTATTCATCCTCCTATTTTCTTTCTTTTCTTGTTGTTTCTTCTTCCTCTTCTTCTTCTTCCTCCTATTTTTTCTGTTCTTCATCTTATTCCTCTTCACCCTCACATACGACCTCCTCATCTGACTTTTCCCTTTTGGTCCTGCCGCTCTTTGCAGCACGGCGGGAGGGGAGGGGAGGGGAGGGGAGGGGAGGGGGGAACCTCCCGTTGTCTTTCTGATAATAGCTTCAGCT
>NC_134797.1:61210353-61212640 GCF_046742065.1 Oratosquilla oratoria
AAAACTTGTCCTTCTTGAAGATTCGAAGAAAGGAGATAACTTTTTTGGGGATTGAATAAGAAAAATGAAAGAGCATATCAAAATAAAATGGTAAGGAGAATATAATTAAGGTTTAATGTTCTGTTCGTGAAACATACGGAAAAACTGTAACCATATGTTAAAAGATAAATAAGTAACATACGTACATACACGCGAAACCTCAAAGGAACTCTGAGCTATAACTAATATTGACATGCGCGTGTACAAAACAGCACGAGAGCCTTTGTCTTGTCAGCAAGCCAGACTGTCCCCATGTTGCGTCTGTATTGTCAATCGACGTCATAGGTTTAAAGTTGGTGCATACCAGGCTTTCTTCCTGAGACGTGTGTGTGTGTGTGATTCACCTTGGCCTTTGGATCACGTGTTGGACTTGTGATCGATAGCTATTTCCCTCCCGGAAGAGAGCTCAGAGCTCGTATGACCGATCTATGGGTAATGCTTTGACCTTACACTCACATACACCCCCAACTCCCCGCCCACGAGAGTTATAGTAACAACCCGCAGCGCAGTGGTACTGAAATTATTTCAGCCCTGGGCGGGATTGGAACCCGGACCGCCGTAGTGGCAGCCGAGAACTCTACCAACTGCGCCACGAGTCGTGTATATGTCCATGTGCATGTGCATTTTCATGGTTACATACATACAAATATATATATATATATATATATATATATATATATATATATATATATAAAAATATATATATATATATATATATATATATATATATATATATATATATGATTTTGATTGCCCTGTTTTTCCAGTTGTTAAACCTCATTGAGGACCTCCCTGTAATGAATCGCTTCATTAAGGCCTCCGGACTCATCTTAACCTTGGAAGAGGGCAACAATGGACGCTTCCCTGTCGTCGACGTCCTCGTCAATGCACAAGAAGCAGATTGCCTGACAACATTATACACTATGCCAAGAAACGTTGAGTTCTGCCTGAATCGAAGAAATGCCCTACTCGCTACCTAGCGCTTAAGATAGTAGGGTCTTCTCCCATTGCTCCACTTGGAGAAATACACATCAGTAATTGGAAAGGCTTAATCAGGTTTTTGTTAAAAATGGGTACGCTAGTTCCAAAGCGGTATACATTATAAAAAGACTTTTCTATAGCTGAAAGGTAATACGATACCAGGAAATAACAGTAAACAATAACAACCTTCAATAATAACCCTCTATCAAATTATACTACAAGATCCAAATTCCTACTGAATACAAAAAGACAAAATTATGTTCAAAGGCATAATCAACAAGAATGCACAGTCCACAGGCCCCAAAAAGTACATCCAACTCATCATATACTACAAAACCATGAAAACGGCCATTAATAATATGCAACCAACCTCACCAAAATACCATTACAGGAAGACTACGTTTTCCACCAATACAAATTAAACAATCAAGAATATGACCTCACACATGACGGTGGCTCTCACGAGGATGGATAGAGTGAGAAACGAGGTGAAGAGGAGAGCAGGGGTGGAAAGGGAGCTGGTAGGTAGGGTTAATGAAAAAGTATTGGGATGATTTGGGCACATGGAGAGAATGAGTGAGGAAAGACTAGTAAAAGAAATGTGAAAGGCAGAGATGGAGGGAGTGAACTTTAGGGGATGACAGAGAATGGGATGAATGGAATGGGGTGACAGGAACCTTAAGTAGAAGGGGAATACCTGTTGAGAAAGGAGTGGAGAAGGCAAGAGATAGGTGTGACAGGAGAATTGTTGTGAATGGATTATAAATTGACGCGGCCTAAAGGGACAAAGGGCGATTGGTCGCCTTGTAAACGAGGCGGTTGGGCCCTTCTGCGGATGTGATGTGCCTTGCTGCATTGCTTCTGACCTAGACAGGAGACTGGAGACAGGGATGACCCTTCATCCACAAGGAGACAAGGTTGAAGGGAAACAAATGTGTGGTGAGTTGGCGTGGGTCGAGAGGCCCTGTCCATGAGCAAGTGAGTTTAATTTCAAATTATTATGAACACCGTTACATTCTTTTATTTCACCACTCTCTTTCTCTTTCTAGGTAATACTTCATTTACAAGTCTCACTGGTTTCCTAGTTTGTTTCGCCGTCGATTAGTCGCTGCACTTCAATATAAATACAATTCCAGATCATGGTGTAACTTTTATTTTCAGTTAGTTCTTCTGATGTTAGAATTGAAATCACAAAATGAATCCCTTCAGAAGTTATGGTCACACAATAAGGTCATGTCACTCCGCGAATCGCAAGTTTTATAAAGGA
>NC_134797.1:61220640-61223140 GCF_046742065.1 Oratosquilla oratoria
TGGTGGGTCGGTGATGATGATGATGATGATGAATGAGATGAGGTGAGGATAGATGATGAATTGATGATTGTGTTGGATGTAATGATGATGATGATGAGGATGAGGATGTATGATAGGATCAAGGATGATGATGTGATGTTGATGTGGAGGATGAGGAGATGATTGAGATGGAGAGGATGATTGATGATTGAGGATGACGGATGATGAGTGACGATAAATACGATGACGATGACGATGACGAATGACGATGACGATGGACGATGACGGTGACGATGAGACGATGACGATGACGATGACGATGACGAATGACGATGACGATGACGAGGACGTTGACGATGACGAGGACGATGAACGATGACGGGGACGAATGACGATACAAGATGATAACACTGGCAAAACAGTAGCTGAAGTTCGAGGCTTCGTCGATGTCACACCAGGAGCAACGTTGTTGACCAAGAAGAAGAAGAAGAACGAAGAAGAAAGAAGAGAAGAAGAAGACAGAATAAGAAGAAGAAGATGCAAGAAGAAGATGAAGAAGAAGAAGAAGAAGAAAGAAGAAGAAGAAGAATAAGGAGAAAAAGAAGAAGAATAAGAAGAAGATGAAGAAGAAGAAGAAGAAGTAGAAGAAGAAGAATAAAAATAAGAAGAAGAAGAAGAAGATGAAGAAGAAGAAGAAGAAGAAGAAGTAGAAGAAGAAGAAGAAGAAGAAGAAGAAGAAGAAGAAGAAGAAGAAGAAGAAGAAGAAGAAGAAGAAGAAGACGAAGAAGAAGAAGAAGAAGAAGAAGAAGAAGAAGAAGAAGAAGAAGAAGAAGAAGAAGAAGAAGAAGAAAATGAAGAAGAAGAAGAAGAAGATGAAGAAGAAGATGAAGAAGAAGAAGAAGAAGAAAGACAGAAGAAGAAGAAGAAGAAGAAGAAGACGAAGAAGAAAGCAGAGGAAGAAGAGGAGGAGGAGAAGGAGGAAGAAAAGCAGGAGATAGAGGAGACAGGAGGACAGAAAGCTGAAAGAGTTTAGGACGAAAAGTAAAAGGGAAGGATAAGGAGGAGGAAGAGGGTAAGACAGAGGATAAGAATGACGAGAGAACGAAAAAAAAAATGATGAGAAAACTAGAAGAAGAATAACGAGAAGACGAGAACAAGAATGACGAGAAAACGAGGAAGAGAAAGAAGAAGAAGAAGCAGAGACAATATTGCATTGTTTTGTTTATTAATCATTACTACTCAGAGAAAAATCGCTCATGTCGGCCTCAGTTACCATCACTTCCATAACCCTGTCAACACACACAAAGAAATTTATTTATTCAGTTCCGTGGGTGTCGCAACAATATTCCTTATTCTTCTGGAGAAGGAAAAAAAGGGAGAATAAGCAAGAGGAATGAACAAGATCTTATTCATAACTGATCCTCCCCTACCCCTCCCCCCCGTCCCCCCCACCATCACATAAGTTTTATAGAAATTATTTGAACGCTTCATAGAATTGCAATCGATGGGATTCTGCCCAAAGTGTCACAGGGGACAAGGAAACAGGAGGCAAATGATACTTTGATATGTGTCCCGTTTACGCTTTGGGTTTGGCCATTTTTACTCCCTCGGACAGAATGAAAGTAAAAAGTGTCCTGCATTTGTCAAAATTGTTTGGGTTCCAAGTTTGAAAGAAGTACATTTCTGTTTTGGCCGTTAAACAGTCGGGGATAAAATTGTATGTACACAACATGTACTACATACATGTATATAGTACCCATCATGTAGGCATAGACATACCTGTGATATCTTGCAATAACACAATTTTGCTTGTTCAAGGGTTTTGTTGCCAACCCTCACCTGTGCTTCTCTGTGCCATCAATACGTGCCCTTCACTAAGGTTACAATTTTGATTGGTACTCCAAATTCTCTGAGGATTTGCCACATGGCAAACAAGAAGACGAATTTTTTTTAAATAAAGAGTGGTTTGAGACAGGGTTGCGTTCTATCCCCAATACTGTTCATAACCTACTACCTAGAAAGAGTAGTAAGAGCAGTGGAGAGAGATAATGTTGGAGTAGAGTTCGAGTCTTGGGAGAGTGAATATGTGTGGCGTATGCCGACGACGTCGACTTAATAGATGGGACTATAGATGGAATAAAAGACATGTTTGGAGATTTCCAAAGAGAATGCGAACAGAGTAGGACTGCTGGTGAATACTAAGAAAACAGAGTTAAATGCATATCAACCAAAAACAAGAACAGAGAAAAATATATTGAAATCAAATGGGGGTGAGGATAATGAAGTATGCAGAAACTTTAAAATATCTTGGATCAATTGTAACAGACGAAAACCTGATGGACACTGAAATAAAATCAAGAATTGCATCCCAGCCAACCGATGTTATTCACCAGCCTGCCACAATACACTGGGAAGAAGGGAGCATATCAACAAAGACCAAACTAAGAATATATGATAACAATAATAAAACCCATTCTATTCATATGGATGCGAAGCCTGGAACGAGACTAAGAAAATGGAA
>NC_134797.1:61230640-61245640 GCF_046742065.1 Oratosquilla oratoria
TGGGTTGAGTTGTGTTGGGTTGAGTTGGGTTGGGTTGGGTCTGTTTGGGCTTGGATGGATTGGGTTGGGTTAAGTTAGGTTACGTTAGGGTAGGTTAGATTAGATTAAGTTTGGTTAAGTCAGGTTAGGTTTGGATAGCTTAGGTTAAGTTAGGTTAGGTTGCGTCAGGTTAGTCTAAGTTAGGTAGTATTGTGTTTTTGTTGTGTTTGGTTAGGATTGGGCTGGATTGGGCTGGGCTAGGGTGGGGTGGGGTGGGGTTGGACTGGGTTGTGTTTTTGTTGTGTTGTGTTGTGTTGTGTTGTGGTGTGTTGTGTTCTGTTGTGTTTCTGTCATGTTGTGTTGGATTGGGTTGGATTGGGTTGGGTTGGTTGGGTTGGGTTGGGTTGGGTTGGGTTAGGTTGGATTGGGTTGGGTTGGGTTGGGTTGGGTCGGGTTGGGTTGGGTTGGGTTGGGTTGGGTTGGGTTGGGTTGGGTTGGATTGGGTTTGGTTTGGGTGGTTTGGTTTGGTTTGGTTTGGTTTGGTTTGGTTTGGTTTGGTTTGGTTTGGTTTGGTTTGGTTGAGCTGTGCTGTGCTGTACTGTGTTGTGTTGTGTTGTGTTGTGTTGTGTTGTGTTGTGTTGTGTTGTGTTGTGTTGTGTTGTGTTGTGTTGTAATGATTTGGGCTGAGTTGGGTGAAGTTGGGTGTTGGATTAAGTTGGGTTGGGTTGGATTGGATTAGGTTGGATTGGATTAGATTGTGTTGTGCTGCGTTGTGTTGTGTTGTGTTGTGTTGTGTTGTGTTGTGTTGTGTTGTGTTGTGTTGTGTTGTGTTGTGTTGTGTTGTGTTATGTTGTGTTGTGTTGTGTTGTGTTGTGTTGTGTTGTGTTGTGTTGTGTTGTGTTGTGTTGTGTTGTGTTGTGTTGGTTTGGTTTGGTTTGGTTTGGTTGGGTTGGGTTGTGGCTGGTTTGGGTTGGGTTTAGTTGTGTTGGGTTGGGTTGGGTTGGGTTGGGTCTGTTTGGGTCGGGTTGGGTTGGGTTTGGTTTGGTTGGGTTGGGTTGGGTTAGGTTGGGTTGGGTGTGTTGGATTTGGTTTGGTTTGGTTTTATTTGGTTTGGTTTGTTTTGGTTCGGATTGGTTGAGCTGTGCTGTGCTGTACTGTGTTGTGTTGTGTTGTGTGTGTTGTGTTGTGTTGTGTTGTGTTGGTGTTGTGTTGTGTGTGTTGTGTTGTGTGTTGTGTGTGTTGTGTTGTGTGTGTTGTGTTGTGTTGTAATGATTTGGGCTAAGCTGGGCTGAGCTGGGTGAAGTTGGGTGTTGGATTGAGTTGGGTTGGGTTGGATTAGGTTATGTTGGGTTGGATTAGGTTGTGTTGTGTTGTGTTGTTGTGTTTTGTTGTGTTATTTTATGTTATGTTATGTTATATTACGTTATGTTTATGTTGTGTTGTGTTGTGTTGTTTGTGTTGTGTTGGTGTTGTTTTGTGTTGTTGTGTTGTGCTGTGTTGTGTTGTGTTGGGTTGTGTCGTGTTGTGTTGTGTTGTGTTGTGTTGTGTTGTGTTGTGTTGAGTTGTGTTGTGTTGTGTTGTGTTGTGTTGTGTTGTGTTGTGTTGTGTTTAGTTGTGTTGTGTTGTGTCGTGTTGTGTTGTGTTGTGTTGTGTTGTGTTGTGTTGTGTTTGTTTTTGTTGGGTTGTGTTGTTTTGTGTTGGGTTGGGCTTGGTTGGATTGGGTTGGGTTAAGTTAGATTACGTTAGGGTAGATTAGATTAGATTAAGTTAAGTTTGGTTAGGTCAGGTTAGGTTAGGTCAGGTTTAGGTTAGATTAGGTTAGCTTAGATTAGATTAAGCTAGTCTACGTTACGTTGGGGTAGGTTACATTAGATTAGGTTTGGTTTGTTTTGGTTCGGTTAGATTAGGTTAGGTCAGGTTAGGTTAGGTTACGTTACGTTACGTTACGTTAGGGTAAGTTCGGTTTGATTAGAATAGGATAGGTTAGATTCATTCAGATTAGATTAGGTTAGGTTAGGTTAAGTTAGGTTAGGTCAAGTTAGGTTAGTTCAGATGTAGGTTAGGTTGGGCTAGGTTAAAATTTGGTTAGGTTAGGTTAAGTTAGGTTAGGTAAGGTTAGTTAGGTAAGGTTAGGTTAGGTTAGACTAGGTTAGGTTAAGTTAGGTTAGGTAAGGTTAGGTTAGGTTAGGTTAGGTTAGGTTAGGTTAGGTTAGGTTAGTTATTCTTCATGTGATCCAAATAGCTTAGGTTAGGTTAGATTAGGTAAGATTAGATTAGATTAGAATAGATTAGGGTAGGTTAGGTAAGTTAGGTTAGGGGTTACGTTAGATTAGATTAGGTTAGGTTAGGTTAACCATTTCACGTCCAACTCGTTTTTCTTGCTGCCTAATGTTGATGTGCCTCATCATCGTCTGCCTAATTGTCGTAATTGCCCATTTTTTTTTTTTTTTTTTTAAATTGCTGACATATTAACAGTCCTGTTGGCAACTACAATTAAGTTAAGCAGTCAGTCTTTGCTTTCTCTACTATATCTAATATTCAGTCTTGTCTAACCTCTGCCTTATGTCCTTCATATATAAAGTTTTCTTTTTTCCGCGGCTTTAACAAATTACGAATTTGTAGCATCTTTAGGTTACTAACCGAGAGTACTATAGGACTTTCTTCCTATAGGAATATGCTCATTAGTATGCCGGTCTGCTGTCGCCATGGGGGGGTAGCTTGTTGGTATTCTATCCACTCAATATCGTGCTTTGTCTGGTGAGGAGCCCAGGTGTACCACTGAGGTCTGGTTTTCCCAGTCGAGCCCCCTGAGCATTGCAAATGTTGCTCCGATTGGATCATTCGCCACCGACGTCGAGGTGGGTGGAGGGTGGGAAATAGAGGGGCGCCATGAAAATGAGTGGTTGTGTTACTTTTAGCAAATGTTTGTTGAAGGTGTGTGAAAAAAATGTTTGTTTAATAACTGCGATATTGGAAATTTATCAATGTAAAATCAAAAACAGTAACAAAATAAATTAATTTTGATTAATTTTTTTCCTGCTATGCGATAATTAAAGTATGCAATACGAACTTTAAACAAATTTTTGACAAACTTCGAAAGAAAAAGTTCTGTTTTGTCTCAAGTATAAATATAATGACTAAAACTATATAGACAGTGTTCTTTATGTATGATCTATATGAATATATATATATATATATATATTTGAAATATCCTGAAGAAAAACACTGTTTCGTCACATACTTGAAAGTATGCACGTCACGTGACAAACTTTCAATAACCGTTTGTATAAAATTTGCTTTCTTGGGGGGGAGGGGGGAAGCGTCCATGGAAATGAACGAAATATCCTGGTGGGAAAAGCATCACACGGAATGGTACTGGTGGAAGCTTACAGGCAGCCATTCGCATAGAGAGTTATTCACAGGTTTATTGTCGTAGTCGAGAGGTTATTGGAATGTCTAATTTTTGTGGAGTTTAGTTTTGATCTTTTCGTGCACTGGATTAATTGATTTGAAGGATTGATTAGATAAATAATTTGTCTCAGTCAAGGTGTGAACAACAAAGCATGAGCAATGATAATGAACAATAATGAAAAATAATACGAAAATCACAACGAAACGAAAGGAGAAAAGACAAAAATACAATTTTCATTAAATAAGCATGTATACCAATGGGAGATGGTATAACAAGGATTTCTATTTTTTAAGAATAATGTGGCACCAAAGATGAATCACAGGACGTGGTAAGGGAAATATCTAAAGAAGGTAATACAAAGGAGGTCTAGTCGATGTGAAACGCGATTATATATATATATATATACATGTATATACATATACACATATATATACATATACACATATATATACATACACACACACACACACACACACATTATATATGTATATATATATATATATATATATAAATTATATATATATTATATATATATATATATATTGGTCTCGAAATCATGGAAAAACTAAGTTTATGTATGAAACATAGGTCTGGTCCGTAGGGGGGTCTTACTAAAGTCTCTAGAATATTGACTGTATCAAAACACGTGTTCAATTTGTATGCCAGTGGTATCCATAAGCATCGGTGAGACGTCAGATGAAATAAACAGACACTATCCGTGTCATACATCATCCTTGTGATAATGCGCCCCACGCGTGGTTCCAGACACAAAGTAGCACAGGAATATCTACAGCCCACGATGGAGGCGTGGGATGCATGGAGGGGACTCGTGTTTAGAGTAAATGTTTATACTTAAAAACAATATTGATAAATAAATAGTATCTATCATAACCCATTAATCACTATGTTTCTTGTTTCACTCAGGACATTTGAAACTGACCCTCGATATACCAGAAATATGGTTACGAGAATCAATTGTATTAAACTATAAGAGAGCTGCCATATGGAGAAATACTTTAAATACAACAACAACAACAACAACAACAACAAAAACAACAACAACAACAACAACAACAACAACAACAACGAAATATACATTTGCGTAGCGTCCTCAATAAACACAGGGAACATTGTGTCTCACATCAGTATCTTGACTTTATCAGTGGTACAATGTTTCGTTCGTTAGAGCTTTCTCATGCACTTGCAAAAGTTCTAAAAAGCAAAACCTAGTACTGTTGATAAAGTCTTCGTCTTCACATTTCTCCTTTGGTGCCTCTATCCACAGTTGGCATATCCAAACTTTGATTTCATTTGTTTTCAGTCATTACATAGGTCTGATATTATGTATATACATTACATGTGACCAACGTGTTACAAAAAATGGTGATTACTACTTTCCTATTTGAAATCAGTCTTCAAGTCTGAATCACGAATACAAATGTCGATGTAGGTCACAAGTAAGATTGATGCCTTTCTGGTTATACACTGAATTATGATGCGGTGTCCATTAACAGTCAATTAATTGCAAAGGCACACTAATCTTGAAAAGGGTACTTACAAAATAAATCTGATTATTTAATTATCTAAAACTGATTTTATCTCGCCAATGAAGGATTACTTGTAAACTACTGGTAGAGGTAACAAATGTAGTAAAAGACATTATAACTAAAACAGAGGATGGACTGATTATTACCAATGATGTATATATAGGAAGATGAATTTTCTTGTCACAATAAGAAACGTACTGTATCTATAAAAGATATACGTAAATGCTAGTGTTCATATACATTACTCATCAGTGATATCCGAAGCAAAGACCTATTATTCGATTAGAAGTGTTGTGCTTAATCTTATTTGATCATCTCCTTTCTTCTCTGCTTGCATAAGATTGTCATCCGGTAGTAAAACACTTCTTTGTTTCTAAAGGTTAAGAAAAATCATACAGACAGCGATGCTCTTACATAATTTCTATTTGAAGCTCCTTATGTAAGATACTGGATAAGTCTTATAATATAGATTGTTTCTCATATGACATTTTTTTCTTTCAATTGACCAATATCCACTTTTCATGGACAAATCTTATTTCCTTGCGCTTGTTCACTACAAATTCGGTACGGTCACTCGGTTACACTTCAACATATGGTTTCCAATAATCATCAGTACAGACAGACGCTTTACAAACTATACAAAATAAACCATTGAGAGTAGTAACAGAATCTAAAATCCTACCCATTGAATATCATATGAAAATAGTAGAGCCCTCAATCCCATTCACCAGTCTCATTACATCACACAAGCACTATCAGCTGAACGAAAAAAAAAATCTGCTCAAACATAACAACCTACCACATCATAATACACACAAAATTATATTAACACCCAGATCATCAAACAAGCTCATCAAGAAAGACCACCAAGCCCAATATTTCACTAGAATCAGCAAGACATCAGCTCCACAGATAGATACCTCTAAGGAGATGGAAGAACCACATTTGTACGTTTGCGTTTATCCAGCTCTAAGATAAGACCAAGTCAGAATAGGCCTGGTCAGAGAATCAAACTACAATAGATGCAACTACTACAAAGAAGACACTTAATGCCTCACCCAACACTGACTCACACCAACAATCCCTAGACAATAACACAGTATTTCTTACCTGAGTGGCCTATGAACCTACCCGGAGGCTATTGCCAATTACTTGGGATCCATGGCTTTCTCCAAAAGAGACCTGGGGCAAGGGACTGATTGATTGACTACAGGACAGTGCAGACCACGATGGTATGGTAATTGCAGTGATTATTGTTTCGCATTACATTAACAAAAATACAACTTCAGTAAAGTGCCTTCCTTCAGTGTGTTAATCTAAAACATGTACATAATACCAGGGACTTAGATAAAAAAAAAATACTCGTTATAAAGGTTTTTTCTAGAAGGACGCTGGCAGGCATTATGTGAGACTCGTTTTTTCTAAGCCACCTCCGTTGATGCAGAAATTGTACATTGATCAAACTCGTATACTGTTGTTTCTGTTATCCTGTATTTTGCATTGAGCATATTCTGGGTGCTAATCATTTTTCCTGATTATATATTCCGTTTCCAATTCCTTGGGTTCACTAACTTGAACATGAGCCCAGTCCGAAATAAAGGAAATGCAAAATTTCCTAAAATCTAGAATCTAGATGGATCTAAGGAAAAGCTTACGAGGTTTCTTTAAAGGTAGTATTTGTTGACAAGGCATCTCATGTTCAACTTAACACTCGTCTTGTGGGAAAGTTGTGAAAATCCAAATCCATCACTCTTTGTGCGTTACTTTTTACTTTTGATGGTTGTGTTCCTCTTTATAAGGCCTTTTTAATTCTTCTCTCAAGAGATCTTCTCTCAAGAAATGTTACAAAAGCATACATACATACATGGATATACCAACGGCTTTTTCCTCCTTACAAGGGAAGTAGCCAAAGTCATAGGCATAAATCCACTCCCACCCATTTCATCCCTACGTACTCCACTCCCATTCACCACCCCTCCCTCACTCTTTTCTTGGCTCCTGCTGGATGACGGGTCATCCCTGCATCTCGCCCGCTGTCCTGGGTCAGAAGCAGTGTAGCAAGACACAGTACATCTTATCAATTTTGAATCAGCCAGAAAACTTCAAAACAGACGTCATTGTAAGCATGATTATTCTGTCACAATTGGATTCAATGTCATTTTCTTTTCTTGCTACTGATAGTCAAAGATAGGTAAGGACAATTTTGCCAGTCAGTAATCTGTCAAGTCGTGCACTTTTGTTACCAGCGAGTTTAGAATTATTACATATTTGTCCCAGTTCACATGGTAACGCATTTCTTTTATTACTTGTAATAGCAACCATTATCATAATTTACAATTTCCAAGGTTAGTCCTCCGAGGGTAAATACGAGAAATGCTCCTGACATTTCTTACTGAGTGCAGATGTTACCCAAATCTGTATGGAGCCTTCGTGTATGGAACTTGGAGGCTTTCCTTAATCTAGAAAACGTGAGGAGCTTTTTTCTTTACGTCTCTACATATGGGCGTTATTGATAAACCCTAACCAGATTTCAAGAACATCTTAGAATCCTAACATACTTGCACCGCAAGTGTCGCGGGTTTGGACGATGGTGTTATTCAGGTGTGTGGTATCCTGAGCCAAACCAGAATAAATTCAAGGTGGTTGACTAAAAAAAAAAAAAAAAAAAAAAAAAAAAAACAATTAGTTATTGACACCAGCGTTGAACCTCGGAATGCGGACGTATTAGCGAGATAACAAAATTTACAAAGAAATTACCAACTGGAAAAAATGTTTTAGAGTTGGGGTGTGCAATATCTGAGGTTGTTTAGAACAAGACGAGAGAAACATATAAACAAAGAAATAAAAATGTAGAGTGTGGACATTCTAGTAATTTAAGAGGTTAGAGGGCCGGATAATGTTGAGTGTAACATTAATATGCATATATTATTTCATATAAAAATATGCTAGACACAACCAAGATGTTGGAGTTTGACGCAAATAGCAAAACAAAACAAGCTTCGGATAAATTCCGGCTGATAAACAAGAGATTGCTGAAAGTAAGATCTAAATTAGATTGTTTTATTAATGTAATCTAATTTAGATTATTCTGAATTTAGCTCCACGAGGAGTTTAGATGAGAAGGAAACAATCCGTGATGGATGGGAGTGGAGTGGATGAGAGTGGATACGTGCGTTGACTAGTTACCTCTCGTATGAAAGGGGAAAAGGCCTTTGATATATACATATATAGAAAATTTAAATGTCGTTGGTTTAGGGTAACGGTCATAATTGCATACACACAGACATATGATAGTTATGAGAACAAAAAGATTGATTTTACGAATAACTTTAAGAGATATCTAACACGACATGTTGACAACTATCGGATATATAAACGCAAAAGTTCGAATGGAAGTAAAAATATTTGTACCAACAATAAGAAAATCTACATAAAAGAGCAATGAGAATGGACTTAGATGGGTCTCATAATCCAGTCTAAATTACTTAGTCATTATTAGCACAGTATTTCCACATAAGGATAGTTATAAGGATGCATGATCATCACAAAACAAATTTACACAGGGCCACCTATCATGGTTTGATGAATTAAAGATTTAAGTGCACTGCAGGACTCGAGATGTTTTACAAAAGCACATTACAATAGTGATGTTTATCAAGTTATATCTAAAATAGGAATAAAATTAAAGATTAAAAGAAGCCCAACATATGATCAGAAAAAATAAAAGGGATAACTTTATAGGTAGAACATTGTTATAAACAGAATAAATTATATTTGCCAATTATACAGAATCTAATAGAGATCATTATAATTTGCTTGTACACTTCGAGCAGGTATGTAATAGTATTCACAGGCCATGTATGTGTATTCTAAATTAATTTAATGTACCAATAAGATTAGTAAGTTTAGTTTAACTGTCTCATGGAATCCAAAATAATAGTAAAAGTATTGTGTATTCTAGATTAATTTAATGTACCAATAATATTAGTAAGTTTAGTTCAACTGTCTCATGGAATCCAAAATAATAGTAAAAGTAGGAGGAAAATCTGAGAGAATTTTTGAGATAGAAAGTGGCTTAAGGCAAGGATGTAATTCACCATCGTCTTGAATCATGTGTTGGACTCGTGATCGATAGCTATTACCCTCCCGAATGAGAGCTCAAAGCTCATATATGCCCCGATCAATGGGTGGTATTGTAACCTGACACACACACACACACACACACACACACACACACACACACACACACACACACACACACACACACACACACACACACACACACACACACACACACACACACACACAGACACACAGACACACACACACACACACACACACACACACACACACACACACACACACACACACACACACACACACACACACACGCGCGCGCGCGCGCCGCAGTGAGTAAATGTGGTATTCCTTTGTTAAATAAAACGTCTACATCTTAGTTCATTCATAGATGGAAATGTCCAATCTCTACATTAATGGATATAATATTTTACAAAGATTGATCCTATATACAACCTTAGTCTGTACTTAATTGCACCATCACTGATTTATCACGTCTTCCCTAAACCCATCAGTGACTGGGGTGTGTGTGTGTGTGTGTATGTGTGTGTGTGTGTGTGTGTGTGTGTGTGTGTGTGTGTGTGTGTGTGTGTGTGTGTGTGTGTGTGTGTGTGTGTGTGTGTGTGTGTGTGTGTGTGTGTGTGTGTGTGTGTGTGCGTGTGCGTGCGTGCGTGCGTGCGTGCGTGCGTGTGTGTGTGTGTGTGTGTGTGTGTGTGTGTGTGTGTGTGTGTGTGTGTGTGTGTGTGTGTGTGTGTGTGTGTGTGTGTGTGTGTATCTATTTATTTATTCACTTATATTTTTATTTATTTACTCATTCATTTATCTATTTATTTACTTGTTTATTTATCTATTTATTAATCAATTTATCTATTCTACTTTATTTCATTTTGTTTTACTTTATTTTATTTTATTTTATTTTATTTTATTTTATTTTATTTTATTTTATTTTATTTTATTTTATTTTATTTTATTTTATTTTATTTTATTTTATTTTATCTTATTTTATTTTATTCTATTTTATTTAATTATTACTTATTTATTTATTTCTACTAGACACATAAAGCCAAAATATACGGAAAAGGATACTGCCTAGGATAACTGCGACCAACCACAAAACAATCTGCAGCTCATCAGATCTTAGGCGTTTACTTTCATATGTGTATTATTGGGAAAAAAAAAAAGATGAAGGGATGAAGTTATTCTTAGCATTTCGGTAAAAGTTATCCTTAATATGTTATCAGTGTTAGTGACCAACCCTGATCGAGCACTGCCATAACCCTGGGTTCTTAATTGGGGGTCAAGGAACACTGGGAAATCCTCAGAGGTTTCCAAGACGGGTCTGCAGACATAAAGCTTCCTATGTATCGTGCTTCCTTGTATGTTGTCTTTATGTTCACCAGATGCATGCTTAGGTATTTACACGTGACTATGGTCACGTGGCTTTCCTGAGGACAGTCACCCGACTCACACGGCAATCCCTGGCCGAGAAGGTGACCCAAACTGACGAGGCCAAGCGGGCGCGCGCGCACGTGAGATGTCGTTGCGTAAGAGAGAGCGAACCTGCCTAGATACTCTGGGAACGGACCCAGACTCTGGGTACTTTTGCATGTCAGGAATGAGGCATAGGTAAGGAAAAGAATGTCGCGGACCTTTTTTTTCCAGTTATTAACTGAATGAATATACCACATGGATAGTTTTGGGAAGAAGGAGGTCATGCCCCATGACAGGTGAAATGATGGAGAACTCGGGGTCATGCGAAAAAGTTGTATATAGTTATTTCTCTTTTTGATCTTTGGAAGACTAACAAAAACAAAACGATCATAAGGGACACACACCTAAGCAAGAACAACTCGCTGAGGTACAATGGTACCGTGGACAGAAGCGATATAACTCTTATTAAAAGTCGAAAAGACAAACGCTGTTGTCCCTTTGGTTTGCCTTACTGTTTTGTCATTTTTTTTTCTTTTAACACTGTAGCCTTTTCATCCTGTTGACCAGCTTCTACATTCTTTCACAGATAAGTAATCATTGACTACTGCTGCATTAATCTACACAGTGAACATGCATATCGGTCACATTTTGTTCTTGCTGTTGTATGAATAGTGCAAACACAGCTGGCTGCAAGAAAGCTACTCTCATTCGGTCTTACTCCAAAACATAATCATGCCGGGCTTTCTGTTGAGAGGAAATTCAGACTGAGATTTCATGATAGGGAGGGAAACTATTTTTTTTTTTTTTTTTTTTTTTTTGTCGAGCATGAACCACACAAGATCGTCAAGATATCATATGACCCAACAGTAATCAATAGGTATTTACCAAAATAATGAGATATTATATTCTAATTACCCGTTCAAGTCTTTGTGAAATAATTGAATGAACCAGTATTCTGTCCCTGACAACATAGAAAATGTACAAGAAAACGCTTAGTCATTGAGGTGTTTCAGCTTAATTCATCCAAATAAAGAAGGTCCTTAGGACAGATAAAAGTAAAATATATTACTTAATGAAGTGTTTGAATCCTGGTCACGGCACAGAGGCAATCCAATCTCACCAATGCTCTCGAACCGTCAAATGCTTTACCGCCGTCATGCCGATATATGATGAAGGAAAATGACAGGTCAGAAGCAGTGCAGTAGGACACAGCACATCCACAAGCCGCTTCACTTAATCGGCAACCCGCCTCTCCGCCCCCTCATGCTAAAAAAAAAAAAAAAAAAAAAGACGGGCTGCGTCAAAATATTATTCATATATAACCACTCCTTACCCTTCCATCCCTTCCTTCCTTGTATCCTAGTATTATCTATACACAGCTATTCTCCATTCATCTATATCGCCTGTCTTCTCCCTTCCTTGCTTAACCCTTATTTCATCCCATCCATCCATCCATCTCATCCTCGGTCGTCCTCTCATGTTCACTTCCTCCACCTCTGCCTTTTACACCTTTTCTACTAACCTTTCTTCATTTATTCGTTCCATGTTTCCAAACCATCCTAATACTCTTTCATCAGCCCTGTCTATCAGCCCTATCTGCCATATTCGGCAAAAAACTGAGGAAAGACTCAAACATTATCATCAGAAACACCTCAGGAAAAAAGAAGAACAGGTGGACAAAATTAATCACATATCAAATGGCAGACCAAAATAGAAACAAACTTCATGAAAAAAATGGAAAAAAAGGGTTTCATGGTGTTTATTTTCATTTTGGTCAGCCATTTGAAATTTAGTTAATTTTGTCCACCTGTTCTTTTTTCTTCCGAAGGAATTCCTGATAATGATGTTTAAGGTTTTCCTCAGTTCCTTTGCCGAATCTATACCCTCTGTAATGACTCAAGATCAATATATTCAAAAAGAATCACACGGATACACAAAAAAAAATCAGAAAAGTAAGTTAGAAAAGCAATTTTCATCCTCATGAAAAAGGAAGAACATGATAAATTCCATACAAAATGACAGCTCGAAATTAAGAAGAAAAAAATAAGAATCTACAGTGAAAAAAAAAACCTGGAGACTAAATTCAGACAACTCAAAGGCGGCAAACTTGAATACGTGTACATTTTAAGACACAGCAACAGCGAAAACCAATTTGCAGAAATGAGCATTGAAAGATAGCAAATATGCAAAGATTTGCAGAAAACTCGCCACTCCTCAACCTGTAACTGGTAACGCCAGGGAATGGTTGTTAATAACAATAATAATAATGATAATAAATAATAATGGTAATAGTAATAGTAAAATAATAATAATAATGATAATAATGATGATAATAATAATAACAACAATGATGATAATAATAATGATAATAATAATAATAATAATAATAATAATAATAATAATAATAATAATAATAATAATAATAATAATAATAATAATAATAATAATAATAATAATAATAATAATAATAATAATAATAATAATAATAATAATAACAACAACAACAACAATAATAATAATAATAATAATAATAATAATAATAATAATAATAATAATAATAATAATAATAATAATAATAATAATAATAATAATAATAATAATAATAATAATAATAATGATAATAATAATGATAATGATAATAATAATAATAATAATAATAATAATAATAATAATAATAATAATAGTAATGATGATGATGATGATGATGATGATGATGATGATGATGATGATGATGATGATGATGATGATGATGATGATGATGATGATGATGATGATGATGATGATGATGATGATGATGATGATGATGATGATGATGATGATGATGATGATGATGATGATGATGATGATGATGATGATGATGATGATGATGATGATGATGATGATGATGATGATGATGATGACGACGACGATGACGATGATGATGATGTTGCATCCCCAGGTGGAGGTGAGTGTGTTGACGGGCAAGAGAAGATGATTCTTTCTGACGTCCTTCTCGCCTGGTCACCACCTACAGGTACCTGTCGTTGGTTCCAAGTAAATTACCCAACCATCTTTCACATTTGCATGGTTTACAATGTTCCTCCAAATGTGGCTATTTCTTTCAGCCAGAAGCTTCTCCGCTTCTTCAGATGAATTTGTTAGTGGGTGGGTGTGACAAGATGCCATATGGGTATTTGTATACACTACAATGCACGTCTGAGTGGAAGTATGGTGTTGCTTACTACTCTGCGTTATACAAGAAAATGCATTGAGGTTTCATCCGGTGTTACATGAACATAGATTAACGACCTGTGTTTTGATTATTTAATATTTAGCATTGTTTCACATACTTTTTGACTAAATTATTGCGATAACAAATAACTAAAAAAATTAACTGGGCGATGTAATTACCCAGGTAAAGCTAGACAGATACAATACGAGTCAAGTGACAAAGAATCTAAAGACATGTTCCTCGACTAGAGTATAGGTGAAACAGAATATAGATAACGAATTGCAACCGGAGTAGTTAATGGTCTTTGGCGTAAGACCACCCACCTCTCCCACCTGTTAATCGGCACCGACCATCTCTGCCGCACCAGGTCAGCTTCAGCCTCCAACCCAGAAACATACACCTGCCGTCTCTACAAATGAAGTTTTGCAACAAGCAGCGAACCTAAGGCACAGTCTAAGATGACCGAAAAAAACAGGTTATTGTGCTTGGAAGACCCTTCGAGAAAGAAATGGGCACGTGTGGATTGCTACTTTGTACTGCTGCGTAAGAGGAGCTGCTAAACTTAACATCATTCAAGCTTACCTCTTAAGCTGAACATTTAGATTGAACTGGCTGAGACACTAGGTAATTGCATGGAGTTATTGTTTGCGAGTTGATTTACATAGGGCATAGCTATGTCATGGGAACATAATTGAATGTCCTAATATTTTCAGGAAAATAACGATATTATATTATCTGACAACATATGTGGTGGTAGTCTTTTCAGTCAGTGTGCAGGAATGTCATCTTTTTCGGTTCTGAGGTTTGACGAGTCCACAATTAATCAAAACAAAGTAGATGGGATGTTTCCGCTCATCAATTGATAGAAAGAGTATTCGTATTTTGTTGGGAAATACTATCATTTCTATACGTGGGAAGAATATCACGCTTAAGATGTGGAGTTATTGAAATGGTAGAGACTATGGTAGAGACTAGAGGTATGGTAACTAAATGGTAGAGACTAGAGGTATGGTAACTAAAAGGAGGGATAGTAAAAAATTTTGATTGAAGATTAGTCTCCAATCATAACGAATATTACGTGACTCTAGTCAATAGGGATGTCAATAAAAAATCCAAAAATGTTGACTCCATGCAAGTTATCTAGTTAAAAACTGTTATTGGATCAGGGGAAAAGTTTACTGTAACAAGTGTAGTGCATTCGACAAGCAATATAACTTTTCCTGAGGGAATGTAGATTTAGAATGTACGTCTATCTCAAATAAGGTCGTAGAACAAGTCATAACAATCGCCGTACTTTGTAATATCGGAGAGGTGGTTGATATGCCGTCCCTTGGCAAGCAAAG
>NC_134797.1:61250640-61263140 GCF_046742065.1 Oratosquilla oratoria
CTGGAACAGGTACTTCTTCAGAGTGCGGAACAGGCCGAATAGCTGAGGGAATGTTCGGATACGTAATCTTATGTTGGTTTTTCTTCCCAACACCCGTTGTGTTTACCATACAGAAATAACAGTCAGTTACATGGTTGGTGGGTTCGCGCCAAATCATTGGAACTCCAAAAGGCAGACCTTTGCGTTTTCCTTTGGTCCAGTCTCGAAGCATTTCCTCACAATTGTGGCACACAACATGAGGAGCCCATTGCTTGTCTTGATCACCAAGATGAACTTCAAAATATGCCTTGTAGGCACGCTTGACGAACGAGGATATGTTACGTCTCTGACGATTGAGTGTGTAGCATCCACATATGTAGCAGAAGGCATCAGGCTTGTTTCTGCAATGATGTCTCATTCTGGAAGCCATGTTTGAACTGAAACAAAAGAAGAATGATCAAAATATTAGAAGCTATCTATATATATGGACGTTAAAATGCTTATACATGGTTTACGCAAGTTCACATATGTACAATTTCATTAACCTCAAATTGCATACAAACTAGAGCTTGTAGAGAAAAACTATTATTTTATTATTTAAAATCAGCGCCTAAAACTATTCAAAATTCGTTAAAATATCCAATGCAACTCAAAGTTACTGAATTATTATTATTATTGTGTTGTTGTTGTTGTTGTTGTTATTATTATTATTATTATTATTATTATCATATTATATCATTATTATTATTATTATTATTATTATTATTATTATTATTATTATTATTATTATTATTATTATTATTATTATTATTATTATCATCATTATTCATTATTATCATGTGCTTCTGACCCAGGGCAGTGGACAAGGTGCAGGGATGACCCGTCATTCAGGAGGTGCTAAGATAAGAGGTATTATTATGTAGTGTATTCAGGGGTGGAATGGGTGGGATTGATTTTGTGCCTTTTTTATTTTGGCTACCCCTCTTGTAAGGGGGAAAAATTATTATTATTATGTATTATTATTATTATTATTATTATTATTATTATTATTATTATTATTATTATTATTATTATTATTATTATTATTATTATTATTATTATTATTATTATTATTATTATTATTATTATTATTATTATTATTATTATTATTATTATTATTATTATCATTATTATTATTATTATTATTATTATTATTATTATTATTATTATTATTATTATTATTATTATTATTATTATTATTATTATTATTATTATTATTATTATTATTATTATTATTATTATTATTATTATTATTATTATTATTATTATTATTATTATTTTTATTATTATTATTATTATTATCATTATTATTATTATTATTATTATTATTATTATTATTATTATTATTATTATTATTATTATTATTATTATTATTATTATTATTATTATTATTATTATTATTATTATTATTATTATTATTATTATCATTATCATTATTATTATTAGTACTATTAATATTACTATTATTATCAAAGAAGTTAGTGCCTGAATTTGAGAATGAGTGCGAAAGAAGGAAATTGAAGATAAACGTGGGTAAAAGGAAGTTGATGAAACGTACAAGTAGAGAGGATGGCTGCAAATTGGAAGTGAGTATTAAAGGAGAGAGGCTGGAGGAAGTGAATAGTTTTAGATACTTGAGGGCGAATGTAGCGGGAAAGGGAGGAGTGGAGGTGGAGGTAGAATGTAGTTTGAGAGAAACAAGTAAACACCTTGGGGATTAAAAAGTGTAATGAAAAATAAACATTTGGAAATTGATACTAAGAGGAGATTGTATGAATGGGTGATTGTGCCGACAGCACTGTATGAGGCAGAGAAAAGGAAAGAGAGGAAATGTTTGTTAGGTCCACTGGCACTACCACTTAGTCACCCATGTTATTCAAGTGTAGGCCCCCATGCCTCTTCCTTCTCTTAAGTATGTTTCCACCAAAGCTTCGGTCACCGGTTATTAAAGTTTCTTGATGGGGTGAATTAAAACGGAGATATAGTTTTCTTATCTTCTTTTCTTCTGAGTAATTACACTTGGTTTTTCAAGCTACACCAAGGGACTCCCGCTTGGGATCCTTGTACATCCACCAAGTCAAGTCTGCTCCGACGTCACTATTTAATTCATCCAATAACTTTGAACGTTACAAATAAGTGCCACCCTTTAAGGGCGTGACTTTACTTCCATGCACCAATAATTTCTCTCCTCCTCCACCCTTTTCTCCTATCAGAAAGACTATTATACTGTCTCAAGCAATACTGTTTACGCAAGCACTTATGTCGCAAGCGGAACGTGGCTTAAAATGTTTACATTTCACCATATCATCACTTCAACCGATACCCTAGCCTATGTTTACAAAACACCGGACGGCAAGCGAGAATATGCAACTCTACACTTCCTATCGGCCATTGTTTCAAAACATCCAAGTCATAAAATTTGCATATCTTTTCACCTACGCCTCTATCTACTTAAATATCTACCTCTATCTACCGGACTTTTACATGTTTAAATATGTTTGAGATGAAATCTCTGAGAAGTATAGTGGTGGTTACTAGGCTGGATAGAGTGAGAAACGAGGAGGTGAGGAGGAGAACGGATGTGGAAAGGGAGTTGGGAGATAGGGTTGATGAAAGAATATTGGGATGGTTTGGACACATGGAAAGAATGAGTGACGAAAGATTAGTAAAAGAGGTAGGCAGAGGTGGATGGAGTGAATATGAGGGGCGACCAAGGATGAGATGGATGGATGGGGTAAATGGGCATTAGGAAAGAGGGGGTGTCTGTTGAGTGAGGAAGGAAGAAGACAGAAGACATGGGTGAGTGGAGAATGGTTGTGTATGGATGATATTGTGATGCATGGAAGGGAATGGCTCGGGGACTGAGAGGAGGGGGTTAGGGAGTATGTGTGAATAATATTCTGACACAGACCGGAGGGGCTTCTTCCCGTCTTCTCTTTTCTGCATAAGGGAACGGAGAGGGGATGGATCGCCGATTAAATACTAGATCAAAGTGGTGTCAAATAGCATATTCTAGTACTGAGACCTGCAAAAGCTTGGTAAAACAGAAAATTCTAAATAGTAAATAATTCAAAAATCATCTTAACAGCGTGTCCAATGGTGCACAATTTTGTCATTATTAAAGAAGCTAGCACGAAATCACTAGAAGTTCCTAAACCCCTTGATAAGTTATCCAAACTAAAGATATATTGTATTTTACGGCATGTTTCTCCATGCCCACTAATGGATCAAATTTTCATAGTACTTAAGAGATATGATAATGCTTTTATTAACTTGTGGGTTTCATATGTGTGCAATAAATGATTAATGGGCGACCATGGTGAAAGCAAAGACCCAGTTTTAGCAACGTCTTCTTAAGCAACTTTGGTGGGACCTGTTCAAGAAAGCGTTACATCACTCAAAGACAATTATCCTAACCTCACCTTTTGACTTCCATTCCCACTCCGTCCAGTCGGGCCTGAAAGGGGTTTCACCCAATACTGAGGTTAAAGTTTGGCCACTGCTTGTGCAATAACGAACCCACAAGGTTCCACTTTCTAGACATAGAAGCAATGGAAACCACTTTATCTGACGGAGTCTGCCAGCATGAAAGAAGTTTCTTTTACCTCTGTTCCAGAGTTTAAAACAATAATTTCTGCAACACCCTTTAAAGCAGGAGAACTGATTCACCTATAATTTCAGCCCTCAGAACTTTCCTTCATGTAAAGAAAATTGCTTGATAGGAAAACGCATGAAGAGGTCACCTGACCCGGAATGGTTGACCGAGACAAGCTTCTGAGATACCCTCAGTTAAATGAGATTGCCAACCAAAGGCTAGAAAGATATAGAGAAATAGCACTCGCCTATGATGGGATAAAACTTTTAAGACGTTCCTTGCATACGATAGTAATAGAGTCGATAAGGCCTTTTAGCAACCCTACAGGATATGTGCAACGTCATACGAGAAAAAAGGAATTGGATTCTACTTAGATGTAATATACAGTCTGGAGATGCAAGATGAGTTTTAATATCTTCCATCACTGTTCAGAAAACTGAATCTCTCTCAATAGGACTCATGGTAAGACTAGTCTAACTCATGATGATTCTGTATAAATTATTATATACAATCGTGATACTTGGTGTGTACGTGTGTGTGTGTGTGTGTGTGTGTGTGTGTGTGTGTGTGTGTGTGTGTGTGTGTGTGTGTGTGTGTGTGTGTGTGTGTGTGTGTGTGTGTGTGTGTGTGTGTGTGTGTGTGTGTGTGTGTGTGTGTGTGTGTGTGTGTGTATGTACACGTGCTCTTTGTTTCATGCACACAAAAGGTGTGGTGTTTAGAATTAGTTAGATGCGAGTTCTGTTTATAATTTGTTTTGAATCCAATCCTGAGCCAAGAGGCCAAGGCTGAATGGGTAATTCATGACGTTATTGCCCCGAGAGGGCGCCACACAGGTGAAAGAAATACTCTGGCGACAGCCAATATAGAAGTAAAAATATGTAAGGGATATTCATTCTTGATTTTTTTCTTTTCCATTTGACCTGAACAAAACCATAAATTCACCACTTATTCTTCCTTTGTCAATGATGGCAGGTTCAGTGCTTTTTGTGATTTCATTTTTACCAAATAATTCATTAATCTTAATTTTGCATTTTTTTTCAAGTACCTAAGTTTGCATTTTATTTAACTGAAATTCATCTCCATTACATTTGATTTCTGATGTGAACCCTCTCTAGATTTTCCTGTACAAATTTACAATCTTCATATTCTACTGTCCTTTCTTTTCCTTTCTAGTCCATCACTCATATCATTATTGATGTCAATACTGAGTCCTGTAGAACTCCGTTAGTTACTTCCATCCACACTGACATCCTGTTCTTTACCACTGTATTATGTGTTTGTTTTCCAGAAAGTCTGTCATATATTCCAGTGTGTTTCCTTTAAGTCCTCCAACATGTTCGAATTTCTACACCTGTCTTTTGGGTGGTTTCTTGTAGAAGGTTTTCTCCATATTTAGATACATGCAATTCACCCAGCCATTTCTTTTGTAATACTGATCACTTTAGAGTTTACATAATACTGGCCCTCCTCTAATACTTAAGTACTGTCCTTTCTAATGAATGTATAGTTAGGCTAATTATGTGTGTGTGTGTGTGTGTGTGTGTGTGTGTGTGTGTGTGTGTGTGTGTGTGTGTGTGTGTGTGTGTGTGTGTGTGTGTGTGTGTGTGTGTGTGTGTGTGTGTGTGTGTGTGTGTGTGTGTGTGTGTGTGTGTGTGTGTGTGTGTGTGTGTGTGTGTTGTGTGTGTGTGTGTGTGTGTGTGTGTGTGTGTGTGTGTGTGTGTGTGTGTGTGTGTGTGTGTGTGTGTGTGTGTGTGTGTGTGTGTGTGTGTGTATGTGTGTGTGTGTGTGTGTGTGTGTGTGTGTGTGTGTGTGTGTGTGTGGTGTGTGAGTGTGTGTGTGTGTGTGTGTGTGTGTGTGTGTGTGTGTGTGTGTGTGTGTGTGTGTGTGTGTGTGTGTGTGTGTGTGTGTGTGTGTGTGTGTGTGTGTGTGTGTGTGTGTGTGTGTGTGTGTGTGTTTCCTATAGTGTATACATTAATATTTTCTGATGAATTAACATCTTCAACCCAATGTCTCGCAGCAAAACAAAACATACAGTAAATGCTGTACAGTACACATTCTCGTCCAGCCTTAAGAATAACAGGAGAATCCGGTTCCCGTCTCTTAAACGAATAAAAATTACTTTGTCTTAGGCAGAAAAAGAGTAAACATTCTCACTGTGAATTTAAGCCTACGATTACAAATTCGGATGGATTACATTTCTTAAGATTTGCTGACCTTATCGACGTTTCCATTTGCAATCCCGGACCCGCGGTTCAGCGACCTCTAGTTCCGCCATGGTACATCACACTTAAGTAACGCACCTTGGAAAAACCCAGGACTGGAATTTATCAAGCATTGGCAACGGGTGGTACAGATACGACCCCATGACTGCGAGCTTTGCAACTTCTCTTAAGCAATACATATTTACCTACTTAGTTGTATCTTACGGGAAGGGGAGCTACGCTCGTTGTATCCCGTCTCTGTATCGCGCTATATCTAATTTGCTCTTAAATTCTTGTATTGTTTTTGCACACACTATTATTTCGTTTAGTATGTTCCATACATCCACCACTCTGCGGGGAAAGCTGTTTTTTCAGGTCTCTTCTATAACTGTCCTTTTTGAGTTTCTTTCCATGTCCTATTGTGTTTCTCTTATCCCAAAATGCATCTGTGTGTGTGTGTGTGTGTGTGTGTGTGTGTGTGTGTGTGTGTGTGTGTGTGTGTGTGTGTGTGTGTGTGTGTGTGTGTGTGTGTGTGTGTGTGTGTGTGTGTGTGTGTGTGTGTGTGTGTGTGTGTGTGTGTGTGTGTGTGTGTGTGTGTGTGTGTGTGTGTGTGTGTGTGTGTGTGTGTGTGTGTGTGTGTGTGTGTGTGTGTGTGTGTGAGATTCACTATGGTCTTGGATCACGTACTGGACTCGTGATCGACAGCTATTTCCCTCCCGGAAGAGAGCTCAGAGCTCATATATGACCGATCTATGGGTAATGCTGTGACCTTACACGCACACACACACACACCCAACCCCCAAGCCCCAAAAGAGTTGGAGTAACGACTCGCAGCGCAGCCAGTCTCGAATTATGACATAAGAAACAATATAGATTTAATATATCTAGACTTTGCATAAGCTTTTTATACCGTCCCACACGGAAGACTACTTACTAAATTAGCTTCACACGGAGTAAGTGGTAGCCTATTAAGTTGGACTAGAAATTGGTTAGATGATCGAAAACAGAGAGTTGTTTTAAATGGCAAAACTTCTAGATGGAAAAATGCTACGAGTGGAGTTCCTCAGGGTTCCGTTCTTGGGCCACTTCTATTCGTACTATATATGAATTATATAGACCACGGACTAAAATCTGTTGTCTCCAAATTTGCTAATGATACAAAACTGGGCGGAATGACAAATGATCACTTAGATTAATTAGATATTCAAGGAGATTTAGAAAATTACAGCAATGGTCTGAAAAGTTGTTAAAAAAGTTTAACACAAGTAAATGCAAGGTTATGCACATAGGTAAAAAAAAAAACAGTAAGTACGATTACAAGTTATTTGGAAATTCGTTAACAAAAGTGGATGGTGAAAAGGATCTCGACAAATTATCAGTACCGATCTCAAATCATCTAAACAGTGTATTTCAGTCTTTGAGAAAGTAAATAATTGTGCGATCTTTTGACTTCAAAAGTCCATCATTCATTAACAAGTTATATAAATCGTTAGTTCGTCCACATTTGCAATATACTGTTTTCGTATGGTCAACGATTATCATTAAAGACATTGACAGACTGGAAAAAGTACAACGGCGAGCCACAAAACAGATTCCAAATATAAAAGATGAATCATACGAAAATCGACTAAAACATATGAATCTGTTCTCCCTAAAAAAGCGTAGACTCAGAGGTGATTTGATACAGATTTTTAAGATTCTAAAGGGAACTGACAACATCAAAAGTGACAAAACTTTTACACTGAATGAGAATCCGACAAGAAATAATGGTCTCAAACTGTCCGGAAATAGGTTTAATTTGGAAGTGGGTAGAAACAACATTCCCAATGAATGTGATAAAAATCCTGCAGAGGCACTGCAATGTAGCTCAGTTCGAAGATTTAAGATTCGTTTAGATAAACATCTAAGCAAGATGCTGTGATGACTGTCATTTATTTTATATTATTTGTTTATTTGTTTGTTATTATTTGTATGTTCGTTTATCATTTGCTTGTTTTTCATTTATTATTATTTATCTGTCAATTTATCATTATTTACTATTTACCTGTTAGTTTATTATTTAACTATACCTATGCATTTATTTATTCTATTTATTATTATTCATATTATTATATATCTTTTATTCATTTATCACTATTATATATATTTTTCGCATTCGACCTAGTTATAGACCAAAAGGTCTCCTGTCGGCATGCTTCGCCTTTGTAATCCATTGTGTGTGTGTGTGTGTGTGTGTGTGTGTGTGTGTGTGTGTGTGTGTGTGTGTGTGTGTGTGTGTGTGTGTGTGTGTGTGTGTGTGTGTGTGTGTGTGTGTGTGTGTGTGTGTGTGTGTGTGTGTGTGTGTGTGTGTGTGTGTGTGTGTGTGTGTGTGTGTGTGTGTGTGTGTGTGTGTGTGTGTGTGTGCTATGTGTGTGTGTGCGTGTGTGTGTGTGTGTGTGTGTGTGTGTGTGTGTGTGTGTGTGTGTGTGTGTGTGTGTGTGTGTGTGTGTGTGTGTGTGTGTGTGTGTGTGTGTGTGGGTATGTGCGTGCGTGCGTGTGTGTGTGTGTGTGTGTGTGTGTGTGTGTGTGTGTGTGTGTGTGTGTGTGTGTGTGTGTGTGTGTGTGTGTGTGTGTGTGTGTGTGTGTGTGTGGGTGTGGGTGTGTGTGTGTGTGTGCGTGTGTGTGTGTGTGTGTGTGTGTGTGTGTGTGTGTGTGTGTGTGTGTGTGTGTGTGTGTGTGTGTGTGTGTGTGTGTGTGTGTGTGTGTGTGTGTGTGTGTGTGTGTGTGTGTGTGTGTGTGTGTGTTGTGTGTGTGTGTGTGTGTGTGTGTGTGTGTGTGTGTGTGTGTGTGTGTGTGTGTGTGTGTGTGTGTGTGTGTGTGTGTGTGTGTGTGTGTGTGTGTGTGTGTGTGTGTGTGTGTGTGTTGCACCGTTGAGTCCTGGAAATATGAATAGGCCAGGCAAGGTTCGATTTCAAGGATAAGAGAATCAGACGTTACTACGAATCGAAACGAGTGCCTGGTCTTACCCGTATTCCGTGGTTCGACAAACCGGTCGTGCAGTCCTTTGCGCCGGAGTGCAGGAACCACGTACATGTGTGTATTTTTATGTGTAGTTTTGTGTTTGTATATGTGTGTGCGTGTGCGTGTGTGTATGTGTGTAATTCACCATGGTCTTGGATCACGTGTTGGACTCGTGATCGACAGCTATTTCCCTCCCGGAAGAGAGATCAGAGCTCATATATGATTGATCTATGGGTAATATTGTGACCTTATACGCACACACACACACACACACACACACGCACACACAACTCCCTGCCCAAGAGAGTTGGAGTAACGACTCGCAGCGCAGCGATACTGAAATTATTTCAGCCCTAGGCGGGATTCGAACCCGGACAGCCGTAGTGGCGGCCAGGAACTCTACCAACTGCGCCATCGCGCGCGCGCGCGCGTGTGTGTGTGTGTGTGTGTGTGTGTGTGTGTGTGTGTGTGTGTGTGTGTGTGTGTGTGTGTGTGTGTGTGTGTGTGTGTGTGTGTGTGTGTGTGTGTGTGTGTGTGTGTGTGTGTGTGTAAAAGGGAGAGACAAATGGGTAGGCGTTATTGTAAATTAAAGTTCAATCAAATTTGGTGAAAAAATCGCTGAATTAGCGGGTCTCCAATTGTTTAAATTACCCCTTCCAGTGCATAAGGCTTGATGCACTAGGCATTAGTAGACTCTGAGGATTCGTTTCTAGCAGTACAGATAGAGAGAAGCCGAGGTCTCATCATAATATACACCTCGTATTTTTCAACAAGACAACCTTGCCTCCTAAGATAATCTTAACCAATTGCTCCGACATAAAAAAGAAAACTAAATCAAAGGTGAATTGAATGTTCATGGTACTATACTAGGGCATGCCCATCACAATAATGTTGGTATGGTGGTATGTGGCTACATTAGGAGGAAAATAAGGCACCTAGGCTCACACTTATATCCAACAAAACCGTTGGTGCCAACACCGAAGCAGTCATGAATGCGTATGTCACTGGCCACTGAGCACCAGCGACCACCTCCCTACATGGCAACATCACCACACTACCCAATCATGCTAAGCACACTACCAAAACCCGATTTCAAAGTGTGGACTGGGAGTGGGCCAGACGATATGCTTCGCAAACAACTACAGTCATAAAAAAAAATCATTACGTTGTCCCCCATTTTGTCGTGAACTCAAAATGGAGCGACTTTAGAACTTCTGAATTACTTCATAACAGTGCAAACATCTATCCACTTCACCGATAAAAACACACGTGCTCCGTAAACATCTTGACAAAATTCAGGCCAAGCATGAACATCTGATATGACACACAACACCAAGACCTAACCGCATTGACTACTTGCTATCTGCGTCGTATCCACACCCATACAATGTGTCTAGTTTATATAATTCTATCCTAATCCTGATGGATCTAGATGGATTGTCACAATGATGTGTTGCAACTTGTTTCAAAGACCGGCTAGAATGACAGGAATAAAGCACCCACAGAGAGCCACTGTGGAAAAGAGATACTCCACTTCAAATTAAAATGGTGGTGTGGAAGAAGTGTCCCTGAAATTACTTTTTTGGAAGATCCCAAATCAAAAGGCATCAAGAAGAAGAGTTCCAGAGCCTCCCAGTGAAGGAAAAGAGAGAGTAATTTTTTTTTTTTTTTTTTTTTTTTTTTTTTTTTTTTTATTTTTTTTTTTTTTTTTTTTTTTTTTTTTTTTTTTTTTTTTTTTTTTTTTTTTTTTTTTTTTTTTTTTTTTTTTTAAGGTAATTGTGCAAACAGGTGGTGAGACGTTGTAGAAAATCTAGTAATGCGTGGTCTCCTAAGGAGGGAAGGAACGCAGCCACTTAGTTAAACAGTAAACATGAAAAAAGGGTAGAAGGAAGAAAGTAGTGCAATATTGCAGCGGACGGGGAGAGGCTGAAATACGCCAGTAAAAAAATAATTATTAATAAGGAAGAAGGCTTTGGACTCTAAATTGTTCTGAAGAACTGAGTGAGGCGAACCACCCCAAATACAAGAAGTGGACTCCATGCAAGGACAAATAATTGCCCTCCTTTGTTATTTGTTTACCATATTTTCAAGTTGATTTCACTAATAAAGGACATGAAGTGTACTCCTTGCAAGGAGAAATAATCCCCCTCCCTTGTTATTTGCTTACCGTATTTTCAAGTTTATTTCACTAATATTTCCAGGAATGCTTAGTGTCTCAGAAGAAAAGAGGAAAAAAGGATATTCTCTAGGACTGTGTTGGTGACGTTGAACAACACAAAGTTTTCTCTGGTCAGATCAGATTGGACAGAAAGGTTAAGTGTTCTGTAGCGATCCATCTAAGAATGGAACCTCAGTTTGAGGACATCCGGAGAATGACATATAAAAAGACAGTTGTGTCATCGGCGTAAGAGTGTGTAGGAAGTTGCTCGGACAAGTGGGTTATTTGTGAACACGGGGAAAAGATAAGAGATAGAAATTAGGATGGAAAATATGAGTTAGTCAGATGAAGCAGCACCGGAATCTTAAAAAGTAGAGTTTTTAGTCAAAAGTTCAGCAGCTTTAATCTTTTACCTTAAGAAGATACCGTTGCGAAAGAAAAATATACACAAAGATGTATTTTTTTTTTTTTCATTGGCTCGGTGCCAGAAACCGCGAGAAGCATGTGATTTATTACACATTTTATTGATATAAGAGTGTTTGACTAATCGATGTGTATATTTTGCATAGTTCCAAACAGAAGTAAACAGCTTCTGATCCTCAGGATTTGAAGGATACGGTATCGTTTGCAAGCCCTGTCCCTATCTTTCTTGGGTAACACAAAAACTAGTGTGGATAAACCAAGGTCTAGGATTTATGATTAGAAAACGTGTGCAAAATGGCCCCAGACCCGCAATGATCACGATGATACATTCTGTAACCACTGAGGAGGCATGGGAAGAGAAGCAGTATTCATTTCAAGAAAAGTTAAAGAAATACTGATTTATAGGTTCCCAGGTAACAGCGACAAAGTGGAAATAGAAAAAAAAAAACCGATAAGAGAAGTGAGAGCAATGATGTTGTGGTCGAAGTACCCAACAGAGAAAAAAAAATATCATGATGGCCAGGGACACTAGCCCATAATTCAGGGGTTCATCATTATAATTCCCTTTGCAAATTTATATAAATCTGGCCTTCTTCTAATGCTTAGGCACTATTATTTGTAATGAATGTACATTTAAGCTGTGTGTGTGTGTGTGTTTGTGTGTGTGTGTGTGTGTGTGTGTGTGTGTGTGTGTGTGTGTGTGTGTGTGTGTGTGTGTGTGTGTGTGTGTGTGTGTGTGTGTGTGTGTGTGTGTGTGTGTGTGTGTGTGTGTGTGTGTGTGTGTGTGTGTGTGTGTGTGTGTGTGTGTGTGTGTGTGTGTGTGTGTGTGTGTGTGTGTGTGTGTGTGTGTGTGTGTGTGTGTGTGTGTGTGTGTGAGTGTGTGTGTGTGTGTGTGTGTGTGTGTGTGTGTGTGTGTGTGTGTGTGTGTGTGTGTGTGTGTGTGTGTGTGTGTGTGTGTGTGTGTGTGTGTGTGAGTGTGTGTGTGTGTGTGTGTGTGTGTGTGTGTGTGTGTGTGTGTGTGTGTGTGTGTGTGTGTGTGTGTGTGTGTGTGTGTGTGTGTGTGTGTGTGTGTGTGTGTGTGTGTGTGTGTGTGTGTGTGTGTGTG